>NW_010307462.1:4759-20824 GCF_000700745.2 Antrostomus carolinensis | reverse complement strand
TGCCCAAAAACATTAAGACTAACCCTTTGGGGTAAATTTGCACTATTTTAGTCATTCTGATGTCACAGTGCAAACTCAAGTTCTGTCTGTGTCTTCATCTAAGGTATCTTGGGAAAGACCATAGTTTTTCAGAGATCAAACAGCGAGGTATCTTCTTATGAAGAAGTCAGCTTTACAAAGTCTCTTACAACTTCCAGATCTCTTGCCAAGATCTAAGTGTTAGGTAGTTAGTAAAATTTCCGCTTTTTCTTAGAAAGTAATTCTTTACATAGCTACAACTTTATAAACGATTTTTATACCTTTGTAGTCAAAGTAAATTAAATTATTGCCATGTGGTTTCAGTTAATAATCTGAGTTTTGTCCCAGTTGAGGATGAAGGTGAATTCAGGTTCTGGATTTAGTATTTAGTGTTAAATCCCCCTTTTGAAAAGAAAACAAGGCATTTCCTCTCTCCTTAATGGCAATAGGAGGTACGCAAAGGTAAATGGAAGTGTAGATAAATTAGAGACATAAAACTGAACAAATAACAAACTATTTAAAGCTCATGTGTGCCAGTTTTCAAGGGATTTGCTTGAAATTTAAAAACATATCAACTCAAACTTAGCATCTTTGTGAAAAATTTGAATTAAAAATATATTTAAGAAGAGAATGTCACTCTTCCCTCTCGAGAATATATTCAGTACTGAAAATAACTCTTTACACTGCTTCCTAGAGAGCCTTTTGCTGCTCAGAAGGGAGGAAAAAGGCACTCACACACCTCCTCTCTCCTGTGTAGCATTTGCTCTGTGCAAACACTGCATAAATTGACAGAGAAAAGGAAACTGTCTTTATGCTGGTGGAATATAAAGAGCTGGCAGGGTGAAGGCACCTTCAATTTAGTTTGGTATCTGAAGTGCAGGACAATTGGCCGGGCAGAGGGAGCCTGACTCCAGCTGAGAACGCGTGCACTGGGCTGACCTTCCCAGTCAGCATGCCAGTGGAGATTAGACTTTCCTCAAGTGCTCCCTTGTTAAGCCAGTCTTTTCTCTGATGTCATTTGTCTTTCACATGCCTAAAATTGTGACCAATTTTGCAGCAGTCCAGATTGCTTTATTTTATTCTATTTGTTGGCCAAGATAATATTTCATCTGCATGCACTGCTTTCTTAATTCTCTGTTGGTTATTGAAATGGTCTTGATTAATACCATTTATGGTATTTTCCCTGACTTCCTTCCTTGAACTGTCCAGCAGATCTGATTCTTTTCCTGGTAAAAATCGTGGTAAATAAGGTGTGGTTTCTTTGGCTCCAAGTAAACTGACTGCAGGCAGAACATAATGTGGTGTTTTTGACATACCAAAACAGCTTCAGGCTAGTATACCCTAATGTCTTTAAAAAGAATGAGATGTGATCAAAGCATGCTTACTCCTCAGAGATTTAGCAATTCATGTGGCAAATCCTTATGCTACTTGCTCTTTACTGTTTGCTGAGAAGATCTGAGAAACTTCTGTACAATTTTACTGATCAGATGTGAGAAATTTAATGCCTGGAGAATTATAAAAGAAATAAATGTAGTTGGGGAGGGACAGGGCCTGAAATGATGTTACTGTTACTTGTTGAATGAATGCTACCCTCTTCTCTCTCTTGGAATTAAGATTTAAGTGAAGAATGCACAAAACTAAGATAATGAACAGCTTTGACTATATATGACAGTAACTCATGATACCCTGGTTTTAGTGCCATTCTAGAAGCGTGCTTTTTTCCTAAAAGACTCTGGACAACATCTTGAAATTTTTGAGTTAGAGACCTTGGAATTAGTATCAAAGCAGAAGCACGCAAATAGAAATAACCGTCCTGGAATGTCTTTGCGACCTCCGTAAGCTGCTGCTCAGAGAGGTGCGATCAATCAATCTGAGAGAGCAAAGCCAGCTAGTATTATACTAGGCACCAGCAATACCTGGAACTCCAAGCAGGAATGAAATGGGGTATCAGTGCAGATCCCCAGGAACTGGTACAGTATGTCCCCAGCTTGATATGGCCTCTGCTAAGATAGTGCATTCTGTACCACCTCCCAGTTTTATTATTTTGCTATGTTTTACTAATTTTTAACTATGAGCTTTGGGCTTTGGGGGTGGTGGTCACAGCACGAAGGTCCATCCTAGAAAGGACAAGTTGTATTTTCATGGCTAGACACTGCTGCAAAAAATAATTATTCTGAGGTGTAGTGTTATCCAACAGTGATAATTATAATAATCAGCCACTCCCAAATTAAGCATTGGTATTTGTTATTGGTAACAAATTGACTCTTAGATTGGACCCAGTTGTATGATTTGGCTCCAGTCCTGCAAATAGTTATCCAGATATGTAACTTTAGTGTCAGGAATGGTTCCACAAGTGCAAATGTTTGCGAGATCAAGGCCTTGAATAATTCTAAAACAATTATCTTCTTCCCCAGAAATCAACTCATTTGTGTGGAAGAGTTTCACTAAGATGTTCTGCTACACTGTCTCATTACTCAGCCTAAAGCATTACATACAGCATACGTAGTTTAAAAGCCTTTCTTTCAAAATTTTTCAAAATCTTGTGTAAAATGAATATTTAGTTTAATCTGGAAGGAACTGTATTTCAACAGTATTAAGTTACATAATTGCAATTAAGTAATTTCAAGTACATGTTTTTTATAAAAAGTTGCTAAAACTTTTTGCATTATAGTATAAAACTATAGTCTTTTTGTACAGGAGATATGATATTGTGTATGTGGAGATGTGTATATATAGATTGGCTTTGAGCAAATTAAAAAAAGTATCTATCATCAGCCTAAAGCAGTACAAATAACTATAGCTCCCACCACACAAAATCTCTCCCCTCTTTTGCAGACCCTTGAATAAATGCTTTCTTTTTTTTTTGTGAGTAATCGTGCTTACTAATGTTACCAAACACGAGCATTAAGTACTTAAGTAATGCAGAAGTATTTGCTGGATTGAGACTTTATTTGTATACTGAGTGTATATAAACTTAACACTTTAAGTCTTAGGAATTTTTTTGTGCTTGTGTCATACAACTTTTCCTATGAAAAATGTATAATAACTTGATGCTGGTATTTATGAAGAGGAGGTAGCAGGTAGAAAAGTAAAGCTGGTGCTTAGTACTGCTACTTCTCTATTTTTTTCAGGTTTTTTGCTGTTAGTTTCTTTACCAAATATTTCAGTCTGCTTTGTTTGAGAATGGAATAGTTACAGCACTGGTATTACACAGAAATAAAACTTTTCTAGCCCTTGATTCTGCAGCGGTAGGCATCTTACGACACCAAATATACCACATCTTCTAGATCCTGTGATAATATAAATGCTAGTCTAAGTGAATGAGAGAACAGATGTGAGATGATGTCAGCATTAAGGGAAGTGTAACTGCACTGATTTGGCATTCACTGAGTTTGTAAATGAGTCTCTGTGTACCCTGAGGGGAGAAGTAGGTCATAGCTGGCAAATGAAACAAGTAAGATAAGACAAAGCTCTCTCTCACCCATCACTGAAAGTCACCAGTTCAGAACCACCTTGAAGAGTAACTTGCCTTTGGGCTTGATCCTTGATCAGTTTGGCACGGAGGCTGCCTCAGAAATTAAATCTTTTTCCTGTTGGTCTCGCACATGAAGAGGTTGCAATTATGTTTGTGGTGGGGGCAGACCAAGTTGTCCAATGTCCAGAAATGAGATTTATCCTTATCAAGGCATAGAAACCAGTTTCTTAAACACCCTGGTTCACGGAGATTACTCTTTTGGAGGCATGAAGAAAAAGCAGGAACTGATTCTGGGAACAGGGAATAAGATCAAGTAGCTGTAGCTGGGATCTAGGTAGCAAGACCTTTGAGTTCTGCTCCTGGATACAGTAATGAAGTAGTTTACAAATTTAAACAAATCATGCAACTTTTCTATAGTCTTACTCTATGTGATGGCTGGGACAACTATCTGCATCTGTGTTTGACTAATTTGGTAGTGGCTGATAAATGCTGGAGATCTGTAGATTAAGAACACTTAATTAGGTGCTAATTATGAGTATGGTATGGTAAAGTAAGGTGAAATCTCGAAGGATTTTCTTCTGTTCATAAGGATGTATGTCTGCCTTTCAGTTTTGCTCATGGCTGTCTATGTGGCTTATATTCACAATTCACTCTGTGAATATAAGATTCTTACCAGAACAACTGAAGTCTATGCAAGCGTCTGAAAGCAATATTTGATCTGCTGACAAGAAAATACAGGATCCATATGTTTGGTGTGATATGGAAGTATTGCCTGCACTCGTGCTGAAGTTGTGCAAAGACAAGGATTTGGAAGAGGGCCAGCAGAAGCACAGGTTCAAGCTTGTGACCTGACAAGGGTCTCAGGGAGTAAATTCCTACCCTACAGTGTCCCTGCATTTATTGCAGGGACTATATTGACTTTAACCTGCAACAGGCACACACAACAGAAGCCAGAAGTGAATTGTGAAGAAAGAGATGGCAGGTAGCTTGGGAATCTGTCTGTAGTGAAATGTGTCTTTCATCAGGCAGCTCAACCAATTTTAAACCCTCAGGAGAAGTGGCAGTAATGCAAATCACAGTTTACGTTTGTGCCACGTGTCAGCCATAAGACTTTGAAGGGTACAGTTACCTTGGCATAGTTATCAGAAACGTTTGGGCCTAACTGGCCCTAGTGGAGTTAACACTGAAGTATATGGCTGTGGTGGGGTGAAGAGTAGGGGTTTGCAGTACTGCTGCCGGGTGTTTTTAAAAATTGAGTGTGGGGCACTGTGGAAGAGTAATTGATAGCAGAATGAGGGGTTCACATGGTGTTATTTAGGCCTAGCACTGAAAAAGGACAATGTGAAAGCTCATGATCTAAGAATGGCATTTGGGAAGGCTGTAAGTTCCTCAGCATATGGAGGCTTCACATTGCCTCTTACCTGTAGCTTGTACATATGTAGAGTAGTGTGAAATGCCAAGTGCCAGAACTTTATTTCTTTCTAGCCAAGACAGAAGATGTGAAAAGAAAGGGCAGGACAAGCATATTGGAACATCTTACCTGCCTGAAGGCCAGAGACAGCATGGAATATAGCTGAACATATTCTTGAAATCTTGAAGTTTTTAGAATAAAACAAATGCTTGCTGAATACTGATAAGGTGAAAAACTTTCATCTAAAATAGAAAAGGCCATTGTGTAGAAACGGATAGAAGTGAACGAATATTGTAGCAGAAGTTTTTCTTAGGTTATTTGGATGGAATATTTAAAATAAATCATTCTAGGGAATGGAGAAAAAAAGACCCAGTGCCAGATTCATCTCTGTATGTCATTCCACTTGTGTAATTTAATAGACTTAGGCCAAGAAAGACTTCACATATTTTTTGTTCTGCTTATACTAATGGAACGAACCTAATTCTGTGGAATTGGTGTTACTAAAATAAATTTAATTTGAAAAATTTGAAGATTTTTGAAAAGTATTAATATAATTAAAATGAAGCATTCACTTCAGTCTTAATGTGCTAACACTTGACAGAAAAGCTTCTAATATGTCATTACTGTGCATGGTGTCTGTTTTTCTGACATAAATAAAAGTCATTTTTTAAAATTTTTTTTTTTTTAAGATTTTAATCATACAGCTAAGTGATCATTATTGCATTGTTTGTGTCAGGACGCAGACTCTGGCAGGAAAGTTGTGTTGTGTTGTGTCAGGGAGTTGTGGTCAACTGTACAGACTTTCCATCAGTTTGAGGAAGGAGGGATTTTCTTTCATTTTTCAGTCTTTTTGTTGTCATTGTTGATAGCATTCAGTGAAAAGAGCAAGAGATTTTCTTTGAGGATGCTTACACAGCACTGTGATGCATTCATTCAATTTATCATAGACAGAAAGAACTGTCATACCAAATAGAGTTATCAAAATCACATTTCTGTACATGCTGGTGCCTCAGCTGTTCTGCCTTCAATGGCTGTCTCCAGTCAATCTGTGAAGAATCCCGTAAGTCTGAAGCCAGATGTGGTCTGTTTTCTACATTTATCATCAATCATGGATACATCATCCTGCAGTCATGTAGCTCTGTGTTCCTGCCTGTCTGACCATAGAGCAATACTGTAAGAGCATCAGATTTCACTAGGAATTCGTAATATCCAGATTCGCAGGATGGTATTATTTACAGTGCTGTATCTCTGTGTGGGAAGTATATAGGGAAATGCTGCGTGCACTCAACATGCTGCTAGTTTAATCTCTTCGGATAAGGGTTTATGAAAAATAATTATGAGCCAATTTGGTTCCCAATGAAACTAGAACTGAAACTCCTTTTGATGATATGGATTGAGCTCCTGGTATGTCACAGTTAGTTTTATTGTAGAGGGTTCTGTTGGGTCATGGTGAGTCTAATCTAAGGGAAATAACTCACTCTTCATCCAAATAGTACCATATGTTGAATACACAAACAGATTTGGTTTTCATATTTAGTGAATAAATAATTACCTAAGTATACAATGATAGCAATTAATTGTAAATGACATTCATTAGTGGTTTTGATTATCACAGCACAGAAAGCTTCCATTAAAGTGTTCACAGCTTTTACAAGGCAGGATTAAGGTGGTTGTTCAATAAATATGTACCGATCAAGATTAGACCAAATGAAAATAAGCAGTCTGTGTATCATCATGTAACAATACGAATTAGGTAAATGGATGGATGTCCTAGCTGCAGGAGAATAATAACAGAAGACAGAAAGGAAAAAAAACCCCACACCTTAGTAGCAAAGCATTGTATCTGTATTCTTTCAGTCAGTAATATCACTACTAGCATTAAAGGTAAATGAAATACATACCTAGTGTAAGAGTGAAACAAAATCAGACATGAAATAAGCCCTGTTTTTTGTCTATCTGTAAAATGGTATTGTTTATCAGAAACAATTCCGACAATTAAAACATTTATTAGCAGTTTTAGACAATAATCTGACTGTTCCTCTGTGCTGTCAAGTCTGTTCACAATGAAATGCCATGGACCAGTACTAGCCAATGTGACTCTTTGCAAGATAGGTCTAAAGAACTGACAAAGCCGCTAGTATATTTGAATGCTGTTTAGCTCGTGGAGTAGCTCCTGGCTTATTAAGCAAACTGAAGTCTTCAAACAGTGTGAGAGGCAAACACCTGAGTCAGTCCACTTGGGTGCACTTAGAGCAGACCTGTTGCTCCTGCAGTGACCTTGGGTGCGCTTTGGGAACGCATGGTTCAAGACTATGTAAGCTGCCCTCTGCACCAGGTGGGAAGGATGACACAGAACAAAGGGAGCTCGCAGTTTTTCTTTATGCACGATGGCACCGTTATTAATGTAGATGAAATATGAGGTGGAATTTCTCGGTAGTCACAGTATGAGAAAAAGGCTTTGAAGTTGCATACTAAGATGATTCTACAGTGCTGCTTCAGAGCATATAATTTTGAGTATTTTAATGACGTAATAGATGTGTTTTTTCACTTCCAGTTAGAAGAGACAGGTTTTGAATATTTTGTCATGTGTCAGGGCAAGTATAAAGAAATAACTGTGCACAGAGATTGATCTCAGTGCACAGGGGTTTATATGTGGAGAAAGAAACCCCAACAATATTCAGATACCTGTCTTTCCTTTTACATCATTGTCCATCAGAACAGATAAAACGCAGCTCATGTCAAATCAAGAGTTTTATTTCTTATGAATATTTTTTTATTTCTTTCATGTTCATAATAATGTTGTTGACAAGGTTGTCTCTGACAGACGGATTTAGTAAAGATACATAATTAAGTGTACTGATAGGCAAGAAGATGGTTAGATTTACTGCTGGCATGAGATCGTAAACTAATTTTAAAATTGTTGTAAAGTAGTTGGATCACAGATTGCATTAATGTAATATATTGCATATTAACATACTAGCATAAGACATAATATTGATGCATAAAAATTCAAACTACATGAATGAAAGCACATGTTAGACCATGCAATAATGTCTTCCAACATACAAAATGGAATAAACCGGCCATTTTCTCTAAATAAATAAATAAAGAAAGAAAGAACACTTAAACTTCCTCCTGTAGAGAAAAAGCTTGAGATGTCACCATGTAAGTATATACATGAGGTTGAGTGATATTAAAATGAATAAAAGGTTGATTTCAAAACCAGTTCTGTACCTCATGCTACTCTTCCAGTATTTCACAAAGCGTGTGATGCCGTTGACTTTGAAAGATACTGATTAAGAAGAATTCAGTAAGGCATATTGGAGTAGGGTTTATGATGCTTCTAAAGTCCAGGTGGCTAGAGGTACCTTTTGCCATTTTAAAATATTTTCCTTTGTAAGTTACTTAGGACAGCAACACAGCTCACAAAGAAGGTAGAAAAGGCCTAAGGCTGCTTTTTAGAAAAGCAGTCAGTTCATAGATATCCTGGGAACTGTTCCACTAGTTAGAAATGTCAAGAATAGAATGCAAGTGTCCTTCTCTGGCTTCTGAGGAGGTTTGCCATATACCATTGTCTGCCTTGTCCAAGAAGGGCTACTTAAAGGCAAATGAGTCCCATTTGGACTGATCCACAGCTGGGTTAGTGAAGCACTGTTCCAAAGTTCTGGGAAAAGCCATGAAGATCTGCCAGAACTATCAATTTAGTTCAGTAGTAGAAATAATTGGTTTTTCTTGCATCTTAAAAAATTTAGATCTGTGTTCTTAAACTTTCACATTTAGAAGACCTGCTGATATAACTATGAGCTTTGCTAGTTCTAGGTGAAGGTCTCTGGTAAAATGGTTGGATTTATTATAGATGCTATGTTTTCTGGAGGCATAAACAAATGCAGGCTAATGCCAATGTGTGCATCTTCAGGCTACTGATTTCAACTGCAGTGCTCCTATATAGTGCAGAACCTCCATACACGCCTTAAGTCTTCCCCTAGAAGTGTAAAATATATTAAGATATGGAAATCAGTGTACTTTTTCTCAGTACCTGAATCTTTCATTCTGTAAAAGTGGACCTACTTTTGAAGTTCTGTAACAGATTTTCCTTGAATACCAAGGCATCCTATGTTCATGGGAGTTTTGACAGTTGCATACTTTTGAATACAGCTGCAGACCTAACTGTTTTGTCTTTGGAAGGAAAGACAGATCATGGTGTGGCATCAGGCAATCCAACTGTGGGGACTGTTCCCTCCATATCATCTCTTCAGTGCCTAAGTCCCTTCCTAGTAAGTCTGTGTTTGCTATCTGCATGTCTAATTGCCTATACAGCTTTTAAGACCTCCGTCCTTTCCATCTTTAAGTTATTAAAGTAGGAAAAAGATGCCTTACACCAGAAAACAAAGCTTTTTCAAGCTTCTCAGCTTGCTATTCCAGATCTATGAGGAGGTTTTTCTTAAGATTTTTGTATCTATTGAGTCTGAAATACATCTCTCACTTTTTAAGACATTAGCTGGTAAGATGAGCAAGATTATTTCCTTTCTAAGTTACAACTGGTAGAACGCATACAGATATTGTGTATCCCTGTATACAGGCTGGGAAAAAGGTTCTGGCAAATATTTGTGCCTTAGAATATTTATTTATACATTAATTTTTATATGGTATATCATTTAAATGTGCCTGAGAGTCACCTTGGAAATCTGCAAACCTATACAACTACACTGATTAACAACCAGAGCATGACTGCAAGTGTACAGGCAGTAAAGAATAAGACAGCTGTCTAAATTTCATCCTCAGATCACTAACTAGATTTTTGTCATGTTCCTATGTCCATTCTCTTTGTGGAAGTAGTTATTGTCAAATGAATCTGAAAACTGAGTGGTCTTGTTATCACAGTGAACTGTATAAGCTCTGATAAAATAGAATCAAATTATTGAAGAGTCTACAAATTATGAAACAATGAAAATGCAGAAAATCAGAGTTGAATTATTAGGCAACCTGTGTTCTGAAGGGCAAAATAAGAGATTACAAAACGGATCAGACCAAGATGATTAAATCTGTATCTCATTCTAACAGTAACCACACCTAGCTGCTTTGGAGGATATTTAACTGCTACCTTGTACATGAAAAAAAATCCCTGTATTCCATGGTACTTTGATATACTTCTGAGTATTCTTACTTCTGAGAGCACACTGATCCTTTCTAAATGTAGTCAAAATACTGATTTCAGCTGCTTCAAGACAACAGTTTTTACAGATACAAATAGAGAGCTTTTTAAAGTATTAAATATTGATAGCTTTGCTATTATAGGAATCTCTTTATTATTAAATTAATTGTTTCGCATTTTGAAGAGGACATATATGTATATATGTATAGTCTAACCATTGTATTTATCTTCTCTCTAAACAAAACAGTTTTATTCTTTTTTTAATATCCTCTTATTGGAAGGTTTTTAAAATTCCTTTAAATTCAAGTTCTCAAAATAAATAGTGACTCTCCAGTAAATATTTTTTTTTTCATAATTCTTTGCTTACCAAAATAAAAAAATGTGGAGTAAGCCAAAATCAGTGCCATTGCATAATCCAACTTTGAGATCCAGTTTTGTTTTTTGCTGTAATTACTGTGCCTGAAAGGACAACACACTGGGGACATAGTGGGCATTTCGGGTTTGGTCCAAAGATTGTACTTGAGGGTAAGTCATGAAATCTTATAGCATTGATAAAAAGATGAGAAAGACGGTAGAAAAAGCTTGATTTATATACTTTACTTTCTGATATGTTTTATCTATATACTTTCTCTTCTGATCCTGTCAGCACAGAGTCTCCTCATACGAAAACATAAGAAACCAAAATGGACTTTTTCTCCAAGCTGTGAAAGGTAACAGATTTAAGACTTACTGGAGGAAAAACAACTTAGGAGAGGTAGACCACCAAAAGTGAACTTCCAAGGTGCCACCATGTGTGCTAGCTCCTGACTCTAGCACAACTGATGATTTTACTTAGCAAGGCAGAGCACTGGGAAAATAACTTCCTTTCTGCAACTGAATTCCTTGAGTAGAAGCTGCTAGTGCTCACAGTTTTCTGGAAGATTTGATTTGGAGTAGGAAACTCAGAAAAAAATGTGCTTCCATATTAAGAGTCCCTCTCTAGCAGAGACAGTTTAAGATCTGCATGTTGGCTTTCTCCTCCTCAAAGCCAGTTGTTCCCACCCTCCTGCTCTAGGCTTTGTCTCTTTTGGCTGTGCTGACTCAACTGTTTGTTGGGCTGTGCTCCTAAACAGATCTGTGAAATAATCCAGTTTAAAAAGAAACACATCTCTAGTCTTTGAAAAATATTTATCTCATTTCACTGATCTGTTTTAGAATGTAGCCACAGAAATGGCTGAACCAGCGCGGCTGAAGAGACAGGGGCAACTGCTTGGGAGTTCAGTGAGCAACTGAAGAGGACTGGAAAACTTTTCAAGTATTCTTGTACCATTGCAGTTTCCAATGCAAAAATGAACATACAGAAAACCATAGGGATGGGATTTTCTTATCTTTGATTTAGTTGTAGTCATGTCCTCATTAGCAAAAGTCTTTTGGCTTGTTTAATTTAGTATAGTTGATAAACAGCATTTTGTAAAAATTCTGTTGGAGGTGCTTATAATAGGCACAGTATAATTTTTTCTGACTATTCCAGATGAGTCTGGAATTCAGCAAAACTGAGCAGGTAAACACTCTTAGAGAATGTTAGTTCATTTTCATTGGTTCAATTTAATAGTCAAATGAGAGAAAATTTTTCACCCAGACATAGCTCTATAAAAGCAATCATGCAGAGTAGTTCTTGAATCTGTGAGTGAGATAAATATGAAGTTTATACACCAAATAATTTCAACATATGACTGGGTAAAAAACTTTTCCAAAATTGGAAAAAAATATCCCCTCCACTCCATATCAGTGTACCCACAGGTAAAACGTTTTGTCTGCTTAATGGCAAACTTCACCCAAGAGGTATATATGTATAGCCCATAGACCACACGAGACCATGTTTAAGAGAGTGAAAGGACTCATTAGATACGAGTTTACAGTTGAAAATGCCACCTTACTCTGAAATAGATATGAAATCGATCATCTGGAGCAGAACTTCATCAAATTATTAGCAAGAAGACTATTATTATTGTTATTATTATTATTGTTATGTTATGTTATGTTATGTTATGTTATGTTATGTTATGTTATGTTATGTTATGTTATGTTATGTTATGGAGAGCAATATGGCTTGTGTGTATATAGTAGACATTTTTCTACAACAATAATTTAATTCCTTTAGACAATGTGGCACTATTGTGATGCAATAACAGAAAAGAAAGCATTGTAAGAAGTGATTGCAGCAGCCAACTTCAAATATGTCTACTGTTTTTACCTTTTTCCATATGTAGAAAGGGCATATTCTCTTCTGCTTCTCAGCTGCCCTCGCTTGCTTTGGAAATCAAGCCAAATTCTGCATCCCCATCCAATGCTTAACAAGTAAAAGAGATAAAAGTATGGCAATCACATTTAATAGGTTATCTCATATATCATTTTACAAAAAAAGCGCCAAAAGTTAGACATGATTTTGTTTCTAAAAACTTAAACCATTCTCCAATTTTGTGTTTCGCTTTTCTAAAATTCAGGAATGTATGAAATGGTGCACTTGAGGCACTAAAGACAATGTACCTTTATAACTATGAATCATCTCATTGTGTGTCTGTTACAGAAGCCAGAGACTGCACTTCACATGAGATGTACAACAACGTTGATCAGAACTTTTTTTGTTACTAATATTTGTAATTTAACATTTTCAAGCCAGTTCTGTATTTCATAATTACCAAATAGCAAATCCCCCAAATATGTTTTATAATCACATTCTATATGTACAACATTATAAGGAATTACAGTAAACATATAACAAGTAGATTTGTATTTTAAAACCTTGCTTCTCCTGCGTGGTGTTTAAGGCAAAGAACAGTTATATATACTTCTGTAAAAAGTGTTTCTTGAAATTGACTTTATTTGTTTTACAGTTTAGAAAACTCTGCAGGTAGCCTTAAGAGCCTCTTCAATTCATTATCATTAAATCAACAACCAGAGCTTCTTTCTGCCATTCCCTGGCAGGATTAATGGTTTTTGGTGTGATTTGTGCATTTAACAGTGAAAGCTCTTGCTGGGTAAGCTAGCAAGCTTGACTAATTCTCAGTAGTGCTAACTTCATAAACCTATTTGAAGGTTTTAACTTTGACTAAAGATTAAAGGTAATGACTTCATGCTGCTACCTTTGAATGTGTGATACTCTAATACAATTATAGTTAATAAGTGTAAATAAAATATAAAATATATGTTGTATGGTACACATTTGAAAATATGTGTGTAATGGATATTTTACAGCATTCTGTGAATGGTCATTTTTGTGGTTTAAAATGAGATTCCACAAAACAATTGAGGTATTAATTTTAAAACACCTGCATATATTTAAATGCTTCAAATATGAAATGACACACAGAATTAATAAACTCCATAACAGGCACAGATAATTTATATTTCAAAACAACTTATACTTGAATCAGAAAAGTGAAAAATTATGATTTCATTTGTTTTAAAGCTGGCTTGCTCAGTAAAGCCATTTTAACCTGTAAAGCTTTCCAGTTACTCTTGGGTTTTTCACCTTTCCAGACAACCCTAGAATCAGTATTCAGAAAAGCCTAAAGAAAGGAGAAAAGAGAGGAAAAAATATTTTCAGCCTGTCTGACAAGACTACATAAAAAGCTCGTGATCAAAGGGTCTTAAATACACGTTACTGGTGTGACAAACAACATTTTTGTCCCTTTATTAGATTTATTTTTCTTCTGAAAACTGCAGCGGCCAGTGTATAGTTTGTGAAAGAAAGCTGGCAGGGTTGTATTCTTTGATTCCTAATTAACACCTTCAGTCTCAAAAGAGAACTAACAGAAATACCATAAAATGTTGCAGCTGCATTGTTATTCCGCTTGGTTGGTTTGTTAAAAGTCGGCTGGGCATTGGCAGCTGCAATAAAGGAAAAGCTCAATGGATGTTTTGTATTGTGCCCACTGAAGTGAAAGAAGGCAACCATTTTATTTTCAAATGGGCAGCTGCATAGTGATGTTTAAATGGAGCTAAATGTGAGATTTACTGTTAATTTATAGTAATTGGTTATAAATAAAGTATCAGTATAGCTTGGCTTTCATCTGTTAAAGCCATAGAGCACAAATTGAAGGGAAATGAGTTATGAAGGGTAAAAAGTGAAGAGTAAAATACTATAGTGATAAAAAATGCTGCTTAAAGCAGTTACTTAGAAGGAGTAATGGTATTCAGTTTAGCAATTTAATGCAGCAGCCACCTTGGAAGCAACTAGCCAAGCCATTCTTTAGATCCTGCTTTGAGAAGTAAAGGTAGACATTGCTTTTTCCCACTATAGTGAAAACCAAAATTTTAATGCTGGGGTCAGAACCAAACACAACTCTGCCTGGAGAGCATAGGTTTGTGTTTTGGGTAGTAGAATAAAGGAGGCATTTAACTCTGGTCAGATAAATCTCACTCACATTCAAAAAATGCAATTAGGGAAATATGTAAATCTAGATGTTTCATCAAATGCTAGCTAAGGGGTTACCAGTTCTTTCCTTGCACAATGACTGAACTAAAGAACTTCAGTGTCTGTGTAAGAACCATTGTCCCAACCCCAGAGCCTGTTGGAAACAGAGTCCAGACTGGCCGTGGGAAATACCTACATATTTGACACAGGCCCCATTTCTGAGAGAAAAGGGGGTGGACTAGAAAGTATGGAGATTTTACTGTTGCATTCTAATCAGCCATGATCTGCCTAATTTGCTTTGATCAGGAAGATAAACTAATTTTCCTATAAGCTGAATAAAAGTAATTAGCAATCCAATGCTTTCATGTTTTTGAAAAGGGTAAAGAAAGAAGAGCAGAAATTGTAATGGTGGGAGCAAAGTACCCCTTTTCGGCTCATCTGAAAGCATTGTTAGTTGAAAATAGGATGGTGCCATAGGAGAGAGGCCCTGATTAAGGTGACTTTATGGGCTGGGATGTCATTGTACACCATGATCTATAACGCTACACAGCCAAATGTTTCTGAACATTAATTTCACATCAGCTTTCATAGATTTAGGTTCTGTTCTTTTTTATGGAAAAAAAGATATCCCATGTAAACAGTAAACAGTATGTCTGCCATTTTCTGAGGATGCTGTTTGATTTCCCAAGGCATTTTGATATCTTTCTCCGCAGTCACATTAGACTAATTCAGCAGTTAATTAAAGTCTGGATCTGCTGCTACCATAAGGCTTTAAGATGAGGGTTAGTAAGACCACACAGTGAAATCAAAAACACCATAGCCGTATCCAAACCAAATTACTGGATATCGCCATCTCCTCATTCTGTTAGGTACCAAACATGCAATTCTGTGGGCTCAGAATGTGACTGTTAGCCTGACGTATGTGCTATGGTGTTGTATGCCTCAGCCACGTTTTCTGGGAGCTGTTAACCCCTCTTCTCCTTGACTTTGGCCATTCCATTTAAGTATACATGAAGAGACCTTGAAAGGTACTAAGTTTCACTATAAAACCCTTAATATGCAGACACTATGAAATGCCTGGAGACAGAACTGCTGTCTTTACCCATATAAACAGTACTCATTCAGATAATCTTACTGAAGTCCATAGGCTGCAGAATCCCCCATGTTTTCCAAACCATGAAGATTGGAAATATTTATTAGCCATCCTAACAAGTATTAAACTAAGAAGCTTTCAAAGAATATGTGTTCACTGTGATTTTTTATGTTTGACTGCTGCCAATCAGCAGTCTGGTGCTCTGTCAGTAACATGCCGATTATCATAAGCAAACATCTCAAAATTGTGCATCACACATGACTTAGAAGAAATTAGCATTTTTCAGCTTTTAGCTATCTTACTTTCAAAAATTCGACTTACAAGACTATGGAAGGTATTTTGGGGGAGCATTAGGGGCCTAAAATACCCATTCCTTATGGAGGAGAGACAGACCTTCTATAAGCATTAGGGCCTCACATTTGTACATACTTCTGTGCTATGCAATAATAACACAAAGAAGAATCATGTAACATTAGACTGTACTAAATGAAGGTTAAGAATTACGTCTTCCCCCAGGTTT
>NW_010307462.1:0-4729 GCF_000700745.2 Antrostomus carolinensis | reverse complement strand
CAGCAGGCAGTTACAGCCATCCTGTTTAATAATTCTGTCCACTTACCTCTTTGTATTTTGAAAGTTCTATTTAAAAAGTCAGATAAGCATAAGGACTCTATCATTTGTGTTCCAGTTGTATTGCAGTCCACAGCCATAACTGTGATTGTGGATTCACTGTATCAGGAACAGTTAAAATACAGAGGCAGGCTCTATAAAAGCTTTCGTAGGAAAAAAAAACAGCTATTTGTGATGAATGGGAAAACCATTTTATGGTGTGGGTAGAGAAACAGGGGCATATGTTCTATCTCAAAGACGCTCCTATTAAAAAAATAATATCCTTTAAAGACTGAGTTTGGAAAATTAATTTCCCCTGCCAGCAAGATGCATTGAATAGCATTTTGGGGGAAAAAAACCCTATGTTCTCATATGATAGCAGTCTTAAACTGAAGTAGATAACAGATTTTTCTGTTGTCTTTCTATGTCCTAAAATATGTTGGCATTGTGAACATCTGCAGTATTTGTATTCCAGCTTATGTGATGTCAGCTGCAAAAGCTATGTTAGTTTGAAGGTGAGAACATGGTCATAAAAATAAAAACTGATAAAAGAGTTATAAAGAAAAGTAGAAGCATTCATTGAAATACCACTGAGAGCTGCGGTTAGCCTGGGAATACTTATTGGGTTTGCTTAAGGAGGTAGCACCACCCCATAGATAAAACATTGATGTGAGATTCAGACCTATATTTTCTCCTGTTTCCTTATTGCATTGCTTAGTGCCACAGCAAAATTAGTTCATCTCTCGCTTTATAGTCTCCTCAACTCCTAAATAGTAGTAAACTCTTTCTTTATGTTGTTCTTTGAGAAGTATTGCATAATTAAATATTGCTGTACAAAAAGTGTTGGAAGGAAAAGCCAGCAAGCACGTAATTACTTAATCCCAGAAAATTCTCCCCCCACCCCCTGCCAACACACATCATTCTTGAGTATGGGTGAAGTTGCTTCCCAAAAAAAGATATAGCAATTCTGTCTCAGGCCTTTGAATTACATCACATTTTTTGTAGGATGTGAGCTAGAGTACAGATTCCTACAGCTGTTATTCACAAACCTGAAGAAGGACAGGAGTTGCTTTTGTCCCTCTTTCCAAGTTGCACAGAAATTAGTTTCCTAAATCCTTAGAGTTTTTCGGAATGAAATCCATGAGGAAATCAGAGGATCTGTGACTCTTACAAGAGGAAAACACTCACCCTAATTATGTAAATTGTAATTCTTCCATCGCGTTCTGTCCATTCCAAGGCCAAGGGTTTTTAAAATAAGATGCTCATGATAATATGGAAATACATGACTCTTAAAGTGGTGCAGAAAAATAGTTTTACAAGGAATACCTCACACTTTAGTGATACCACTCATTTCTAGTCCCAAAGGACTCAACACACATCTGAAGTCACATCTATGTAGAATTTTTTAAGAAGATGTGTGTAAGCTCTGCCTGTGTTCTGAGCCATCTGGAAACCATCAGCAAAGCACTGAGCCTGACCTTACCTGAGTGCTAACCTTACCAAAAAGGATGGTTTTTATCTAGAGACACCTAAAAATCTGCACGGGAGAGAAACGTGCTCCATATCATAGAACCTAGAGGAGTCTGACTACAAGATAGAAACTCACAGGAAGCTGGGCTCCCTAAGCTCTACTTTCATGAAACACATCCTGAGTTACAGAGAAGAAAGATTTCAGAAGTCTTTAAGTGTTGTTACAGCCTAACTTGCATTCACTTTCATTAGGGTTTTACTAATTTGTATTCAATAGTCCTTGCTAAATATTCTGTATTTCTATTTTTTTAAAGAAAACTCAACAATCAAGTCACAAGTCATAACATATACTGACAGAAGTAAAGACGACTTTTCACTTTCCCACATAAAAAAACCCTAACTTCTTTCATTAAAAGAAAAGCTTAAGTAAGCAACCAGGCTTTACAGTCTGCTTCAGATGTCAGAAAACTTAGGCTGTACTGATGCAGAGAAGAAATTAAGGAAGCAGATTTCTTCATCTAGTTTCCTTGCACCACCACTAGGATAAATATTGTGCATACATTTTATCTTGTCATTTAGTTGCCCCTGAAGTCAACTGAACTGGTATTCAGCTCCAGATTCACATGTTGATCTAAAATGCAGCCGTCTAGAGTAAGCATTGTCTCACTTTCCTAACAGACAGTGTAGTCCTAGTCATTAGAGAGCACTGACCAAAAAAATTACTTATCTCAAGACAAGATAAATCTTTCTAGATTTAAGTAACTACACTAGGAGCCCAGCAGCCTGTTTCACATGCAGATAGCTAATTTAGGGGTATTAGGAGCTGAATCCCAGTCTCAGAGGTCAATGCAATTGCCTAAGCATAGGTATCTATCCAATTCGCTCAGTTTGCCTTAGGATATCTTAGTTGGCCTTCAGTTGTCTCTTCAAAAGGCAACGAGTTGTGTCATGGGTCATAATGTTATGTTTGTCAGGCCCATGTGGATGTCTCAGGTGACTGAGAATGTTTTGAATGACTCTAGTTGCCTATGTTTAGCAAACTAAATGGAGTTTCCATTCTCTAATGCAGCTGGAGCTTTGTTTCGATGCTCACACGTACCTGCCTTATGCCATTTAAGGTACCTGAGGTTATCTGTGGTGCCTCCACGGGGTACCTATGATATGGCCTCTACAGGAAGTGCATCCACTACTGTGTGGAGAGTGTTGATTGGAAGCCAGGCAGGATGCCCTAAGTCATCTCAAGAAGTGGCTCAAATAAGAAAAAATCTGGCCTAGTTTACTTTTAATCAGCTGAGAGCCATGGCATAGTTCCCCTAGAAATCTTAGAATCATTGAATCATTAAGGTTGGAAAAGACCTCTAAGATCATCCAGTCCAACCGTCAACCCTACACCATCATGCCCACTAGACCATGTCCTGAAGTGCCATGTCTACACATTTTTTTGAACACCTCCAGGGATGGTGATTCCACCACCTCTCTGGGCAGCCTATTCCAGTGCTTGACCACTCTTTCAGTAAAGAAATTTTTCCTAATATCCAATCTAAACCTCCCCTGGCACAACTTGAGGCCATTTTCTCTCATCCTAATACTAGTTACTTGAAAGAAAAGACCAATACCCACCTCTCTACAACCTCCTTTCAGGTAGTTGTAGAGAGTGAGAAGGTCTCCCCTCAGCCTCCTTTTCTGTAGGCTAAGCAGTCCCAGTTCCCTCAGACAGTCTTCATAGGACTTGATCTACAGACCCTTCACCAGCTTCGTTGTGCTTCTCTGGACACGCTCAATGTGCTTCAATGTCCTTCTTGTAGTGAGGGGCCAAGACTGAACACAGTACTCAAAGTGCAGCCTCACCAGTGCTGAGTACAGGAGCACAATCACTTCCCTACTCCTACTGGTCACATTATTTCTGATACAGGCCAGGATGATTTTGGCCACTTGAGCACACTGCTGGCTCATGTTCAGCCACCTGGCAACCAGTACCCCCAGGTCCTTTTGTACCAGGCAGCTTTCCAGCCACTCCTCCCAAAGCCTGTAGCATTGCATGGGGTTGTTGTGACCCAAGTGCAGGACCCAGCACTTGGCCTTGTTGAACCTCATACAACTGACCTTGGCCCATTGATCCAACTTGTCCAAACCCCTCTGCAGAGTGTTCCTACCCTCAATCAGATCAACACTCCTGCCTAGCTTGGTGTCATCTGCAAACTTACTGAGGGTGCACTCAATCCACTCATCCAGATCATTGATAAATATATTCAACAAGACTGGCCTCAAAACTGAGCCCTGGGGAACATCACTTATCACCAGCTGTGAGCTGGATTCTACTCCACAACTTTCTGGGCTCAGCCATGCAGCCAGTTTTTTACCTAGAGAAGAGTACGCCTGTTTAAGCCATGAGCTGCCAGCTTCTCCAAGGAGAACGCTGTGGGAGACTGTGTCAAAGGCCTTACTAAAGTCCAGGTAGACAGTATCCACAGCCTTGCCCTCATCCACTAGGTGGATCACCTGGTCATAGAAGGAGATCAGGTTAGTCAGGCAGGACCTGCCTTTCATGAACCCATGCTGTCTGGTCCTGATCCCCTGGTTGTCCTGCAATCTTCAAGACACACAGAAAATTGCAGTATTGTTAACACAGTAACGAGGTGGGGAGAGGGGGCAGGTTTGAAGTAGATAAAACCCTTCTTTTTAAATTTGTGTGATAGGCTTCATATTAGTTTTACAATGAGTTGGGCTGAGGGTGAATAATCTGTTATGCCATATCCAAGCTGCAGAGAGTTTTCACATTTAAATTAGAAGGTCTCTTCCACTGATAGCAAAAAAAAGGGTGGGACATGTCCACATAGGTGAACAATAAGGCAAACAAAAGAAGCAGATGCAAGGTGTGGCCTTCAGCCATATTTCATGTGATTTCCCATATGAAAATCCTTGACTAAGCTTCCCCTTTTCAACAGTACTAGAGGGAAGGATAATCTTTGTGCAACCTTGTGAGGGAACTTCGCTGATTCCCAGGTTGGGCGTTCTTGATGTTCACAGTAAATTGTCCAGGATGGTGAAAAGGTCGGTTTGTTCAAACAATGAGATCTATCTGGATTGGAGGAAATCAGACAGGGGTATAATTTTTTTTTTTTTTTTAATATTAAAAAATTTGCCTAGCATTGCAAATTGCCTAGCACTGCAATCATAGTGAATTGAGAGCAACTCCAAAGAGAATGACTTGGGAGTGGTGGTG
>NW_010307461.1:0-20602 GCF_000700745.2 Antrostomus carolinensis | reverse complement strand
GGGGAGGGACCCGCTGGCCGCCGATCTGCGCTGCAGCCTCTTCGCCGCCGCCCTGCAGAGCTACAAGCGGGACTCGGCGCTGAGGCCCTTCCCGGGCCGTTACGCGGGCAGCGACACGAAGGACTTCGAGGGTCTGGTAAGTGGCAGTGCCCCCGGCCCGGGGGTGTCCGTCCGAACCGGGCACAGCGTGTTCGGCTCTGGAGTGAGAATACAGCCTTGTAAAGGGCTGGGTGGATGGGGGAGCCCGGGCGGAGCCCTGGAGAAGGCGAGGTTGGCCTCTAAGGTGAGGGCAGCAGTGCCTCAGGGTCAGTAATAACCCAGAATGAATCGTTTATCCAGTCAAAAAAAAATCCAGGTTTTAAAGTACATTTGGAATTCTGACCAATCAGCCCACACATGGAAACTTCCATATCCCATCTTGAGATACAAAGTGTTTTTAAGAGCTTGTCCTACATGAAATTCAAATTAATTTTGAAGGGTTTGTATTTTACACGGCCTGGTCACCCCCAGTGTTTATCCAATACTGTGTTGTGACTGTTTATTTGCTTTCAGGAGCTTGTTTGATTACCCTTGTGTGTGTGTGTGTGTATGTGCCTTACAGATATTGTTTGTAAATATAAATATTTTATAACTTGTCTGGTATTTGTTTTTAGGACAAGTGACAAATTTTTCCCCACAAACTGCATAAAAATGTTTATATCTCAGAACAGAAACTGCTTCTCAATTTACAACCTATTAGAGTGAAATATTGTTTTGTTTTCACTAGAGGTCTCTGTTTAATCATAATGAAAAGGAGCTTGTACTAAATGCCTGTCTTGTTAGCTTGCAGATACCAGGGCTCTACCAAGCCTGAAAGAACTTCTAGAGTCTGTTCCAAACACAGAGAAAAGGACCTGGGATTTGTTTAGTTGGATTTTATCATCCAAAGTCTTCATGATACAAAGTACTAAGAAAGAGGAGGTGAGTTTTGAATTCTGAAAGTCTTGATTAGAATGTCTTTTAAGGCAAAGTTGCACTCCAGAAAGTATTTCCTGCTGCCAGAAGTTAGTTGGTTATTGTGAGAGCCTGCGAGTTCAATGTAAATGCTTTTTGTTCCTGTATATGGAGAGGGGTTGTTTGTTAAATAAACTTCTCAGGAACACTGGTTATCACTCAGTAGTTGATGATGGGCAGTGATAGTAGTTAGTTGCTCCCATTAATGTAGAGTTCTAGACCAAGATAATCCAAGTTTGGCATCATGGAGAAATGACATGAGTAATCTAACCTCCTAAACCAACACTTATATTCCTTCCTGTTTTTAAGTACGAGAAGATCCAAGAACTTACAGGGATGTCTGGGGCTGCAGTTCCTGCTCCCGACTACCTCTTTGAGATCATGTATTGCGATCAAATGAATACCAAGTTTGCTGAGACCAGGGGAGAGCAGGACCTCATCTATGCCTTCCATGGGAGCCGCCTGGAGAACTTCCATTCCATACTGCACAACGGCCTGCACTGCCATTTGAACAGGGTGAGGCTCCTGGCGTTCCTGGTATCGACACCATCTTCTGTTGCTCACTTGTAGCTACTGACACTTTTTAAAAATAGGCCCAAATTCCTTTAGGGGTCTGAAATGTGCCCATCATTTTACACTGCTGTTTTCACTTCTGTGTTAGGCTTTTGTGGATGGCTGTGTTGGATTTTCTAGTGCAGCCTGAAGGTAAAAACTGGAAGCAGTGCAAAACTCTTTTCTCCATTGTGAGGAATTATGACTATCCTTTGCTTCTTTGTGAGGAAGTGTAATGCCTTTGAAAATACTGGCCTGTCTGACAGCCTGCAGCTGGAAAATGTTTGTGCACAGAGGAGGAAGATAGTGACCCAGGCAGTGTAGAGACTCTCTTTCTGCCTGGCCTCAAGTGTAGATCAACTAAGTTTTAGGTGCTTTTTGCATCATTTGTAAAGCAGTTTTGACACAGCAGCTGCTTAACCTTCCTGTCAACCTGGACTATGTTTTTCTCCCGTGTTCTTTATGAGTAATAGCTTATCAGGTACAGTGGACTTATTGGATTAATAATTTTATCCAGTGTGGCAAATCCTCTGATTCAAAGTTATTAAAACAGTTCTATTTGAAAGACATTCACAAAGGTACTTCCCTCTTTTCTAGTAAAGCATGGATTTAGATGTGAGTAAAGCCTTGCCTTGTTTTTTGGAGGTTGGATTATTTGAACGATGGCAGTCTTCATAAATCAGTGAAATGCCTTTAACAGCAGTGCAGTCATGTTGATATAAAATACTTATGCTGGCAAACTAAATCCAAATCCGGGAAAGCATGAATCTGTCCACACCGAGGGCTGTGCCAAGCAGCTAATTTGAGGGATGGGAGAGAGCAGCTGCCCCACCCTGAGGAATTTGTGCCAGGACAAAAACAGTGCACGGACCAGGTCCAACACAGGTCAGAAAAGCCTTTCTTAATTTACCTTCAGAAAGAGAACTGCCAGCCTGAAAGCAAAGAGCACTTGTATGTTGTTGATAGTTATAAACAACTAATCCTGCAGGATTTTAGGATCTATTTCTGCTCCGTTTCAGACGTCCCTGTTTGGTGAAGGTACCTATCTTACCAGTGACCTGAGCCTGGCTCTCCTTTATAGCCCTCACGGTCTCGGCTGGCAGCGAAGTGCCTTGGGCTCGATCCTCAGCTGCGTAGCTGTTTGTGAGATCATTGACCACCCGGATGTAAAGTGTCAGGTGAAGAAGAAAGGTGAGTCTCTTGCAATAATAACGACGTGTAGTTCATCTCTTACTTAGGGCTTCTCATGATTTAGCTTTATGCATATATCCTGTACTATATAAACCGTGCAGTACATGCAGTGTGGATACCTGTCAGCAGAAACTGCCTGCAGACTCCTTTTCCAGTTGACTCCTCAACAGCCTCGTTGTCTGTGAAGCTTCTCTTAAAATACTCTATTTAAGGGATAGAAAATATTTTTGGTGGCATCATTTATTTTTCCTTTAGCTTCAGGAATGTGATAAAATCATGTTCTATAATGCCTGGTCATGTCACCTGTGATGGTGGGACAGAAGCATCACAAATGTATGAAGAATGAGCTATGTTAGGTGTCTAGGAAGCCTCTGCTCAGATTGACCTTTTCCTTTGAGTTCTTCCTGCTTTGCAGGGCTTAGTCAGTCCTTCCATGTTGTTTTTCTTTCCCTGTTAATACGAGCAGCTCCTCAAGCACTATGTAGGTGACCCACCTCCTTGTCACCCTGCTCTGGGCCATGATGCCACCCATACCAAGGATGACTAGGAGTGGTATAGCCTCAAACAAACTTTTCAGTCTATTCTTGGATGCTAAGGGATTCAGGGGAATACCAAGACCAGATCTTTGGTTATCTCATTCCCACTGGGTGCGGCTGTGTGTGTGTGTGTGTGTTGGGGGGAGTTGGTTATTTGCTTTTTCACATTCACTTATTATGCATCTCTTTTTTTCCTTTTCTATTCCCCCAAAGACCTCTTCTTTTCTCTTCCCATGCAGATTCAGAAGAAATAGACAGAAAAAGAGCAAGAGTAAAAAACAGCGAAGGGGGTGATGTACCACAGAAATACTTTGTTGTCACAAACAATCAGCTTTTACGAGTTAAATACTTGCTAGTTTATGCACAGAAACAACATAGGAGGTAAGAGTTCAGCTATCTAGAGCGATGAGCATGTTATGACAGCCAGATAAACACATCTTGGTTTTGTAAAACAACAGAAAACAAGCAAGACAGATATGCTGCATTGCCAGGAGTTGTTTTTAGCCTGTTGCCTGGGGAAATACGACTTACACCATCGCATTGCCTCTGTCTCACTTTTTGACACTCCCAGGCTCAGCTAGATTTGCTTTTTCACCAGACCTCTAAGCACTCAGTATCTTTGAGAGCTCCAATAATCTGTTTGTGGTAGGAAACAAAGAGTGGAAGTCTGATGAGTGTGGCTTTTACTGCCCTTATCTATCCCAAGTGGCAGCGTTCACCCAGTTACTCAACATGTGGGTACAGGCCAGGCAGCCACAGCTCCAAACCACGGAGAAAGGTGTGAATGTGGGGAGAGAGGACAGGGTTGTGCGTGGGGAGAGAGGACAGGGTTGTGCGTGGGGAGAGAGGACAGGGTAATGTGGGGAGAGAGGACAGGGCTGTGCGTGGGGAGAGAGGACAGGGCTGTGCGTGGGGAGAGAGGACAGGGCTGTGCGTGGGGAGAAGGGATGGGGAATCAGGTTTTGTTAGTTACAGGGACTGTGGAACAACTTTCTGTTCTTATTGCATCAGCTTAACCATTGAAAATAACAAAACCTAAGATATCTTTGCTGAGATATTAATGCATCTCTGAGAGAATTAATGTGCTTTTCCCTTTTCAGGCCTTCTAGTCAATCTTCCTGGTTTTACACTCACCGGTTTGCTGTCATGATGATGCTGTACCTACTGCTGCTCATGGTGATAGGGGCCAGCAACTCGCCAACCTTCAGCTACTACTGGCACAGAATGTTTGACTCGGAGAGATGAATTACCCGAGATGATAAACTGTTATTTTCACCTCGTGCCTTAATAATAGCCAATCTGCAATGCACTGCATCTGTTCCAGAGCTCTGGAAAGAAAGGTGCCTGGAGCTTTCCAGTTCTGTCACCAATATATTATCCTCATGGCATCTTTCCATTTATTCTTCTTTCTATGTTCCTGTGATTCATGAGGATGCCCAGTACAGCTTGAAAAGGATCACGATGGTGCAGCTTAGCATGAAGCAATTGTTAAGGGTCCATAGGAAAAAAGTTATTTAAAATTAATGAAAACTAAGCGTGGAAACACTCGGGTGTAACTATTTTCTGTCAAACTGAGGTATGTTTGCACAAGTTGGAAAGGAGGATTTTTCTCTTATGTCAGGCAAAGCAACCTGTAGGGAGTCTGACCAGTTTGTTTTCAGAAGCTGAATTTAGTGACATTTACCAGATGGGATCACTTTTAAAACTAACTTTGGCCAGAAATTTTTATAATTGAGCATAATGATTGTAAGAAAACTACAAGAGAAATAAAACAACTACCAAAATGGAAGAAGTCAAATGGTTTCTATTATGTTTTTTTCCCCCCTCCCTGCAAAACATCTGCAAGGTTTGTGCTCTCAGCCATCACCTCTCTGGTCCTTGGTTAATATGCAGATGACACAAACTTCAGCATCAATATTCAATTGGGATTATTCTTATCAAACTGGCTTCCATTTGTATGTCCTGCACTGAGAAAAGGGAGGGTGAAGGCTTCCACTTACGCTGCCACCTGACAGGCTTTTTGGGCTTGGGGCTGCCGGGGTTTTGGGATCTCTTTCAACATTTTTACCAGTATTTCATTGTTTTCAGCCTCCCTTTATGAACACATGGACTAACCAGCAGTAACACGCCAACTATTTCCTGAAACACTTCATAAGAAATGGAGTGAAATGGCAGCAGAACTGGTATTTTATTGTGTTTTATGTCTGTGAACATTTGTGGCACAGTTAACTTCACGCAGACCTCACTTCAGCCTCCACGTGACAACTTGTGCACAACACTGTATGTTTGTAAGATAGATTGTCCACTCTTAAATTTTCACCAAGAACTTGAGTTTTCTACGCTCAGAATTACGGCAGTTACGCTGTTTGTGAAGCGCTTTGGCTTAATGCTGGTGTGTAAAACCTCAGTATCTCTCAGATTGATCTTTTCTAACCTCAAAGAAGAGTGTTTTGAGGGTTAGTTTGAAAACACACACACAGGTACATGTGTTAATCATGCAACATAAGCACAACTCTCCTGTCTCTTCCCCCTCTCTCAAAGTCCTTTGCTGTTGTTACAAAGCAACCTACAACTCCCTGAAATTGAGAAAGAAGCAAAGGGCTGTCCTCTGATTAGTGCCCGGGCACAGGATAAACCTGATGAGCCCAGGGATTCTAGGGAAAGAAAAAGCTGGATCTGTGCCACAGTTCAAGCTTGCACTCTGGCTTTTAGTAGTAGACTTGATAAACACAGGTTTTCATTGCACAGTGAACCCTAATCGCCACCACAAGAAAAAAATCTCATCACATATTTCCAGCAAATGAGTCTATGATGACTACCTTACTCATTAAATATTTCAAAGAGATTTTCTTTCTCTGATGTTCTGGTACCTAATTGCCAGAAATAATGACCTGGTAATCGGGTTTTCTAACTCAAAGCTGAGAACAAGTTCATTTGCAGCAAGCCCCTTTTTCTTGCTGGATGGAGCTAGAAGCATTTATTCCAGTTAATTTTGCTGCCAGAACAAATTTATTTATTCACCATACAGCTTGCAAAACAAGAACGTGATCATCCAATTCCCCGTTGCCTTTTACAGTCCATTAATAACGCTCACTGTTACAGCGCATCGCGGTGCCTCAGCCCAAGCAATGCACGTGCTAATTAGAGTGTTGATTTGCAATTAAAATATACATCAACTAACAATTTATCCCACAATAGATTCAACTACTTTGTAGTAGTTTTCTCCTTGATATTCCAAAGCAGAAACTTGGGGTTTTTGGCCATGCATGGGGTTCCTGGGAATATTTGCCCATTTTTGGTCATAGAATCCCAGACTGGTTTGGGTTGAAAGGGACTGTAAAGCTCATCCAGTTCCAACCCCCCTGCCATGAGCAGGGACACCTTCCACTAGACCAGGTTGCTCAAAGCCTCATCCAACCTGGCCTTGAACACTTCCAGGGAAGAGCAGCCACAGCTTCTCTGGCCAACCTGGGCCAGTGTCTGACCACCTTCACAGTGAAGAATTTCTTCCTAATGTCTAATCTAAACCTCCCCTCTTCCAGTTTCAAGCCATCACCCCTTGTTCTGTCACTCCCTGCCCTTGGCCAAAGTCCCTCCCCACCCTTCCTGGAGCCCCTGATGTCTGCCTGGCCTTTTATTTGGCTTTAAGCCATTCAGTTGAGCTCTCTTCCCAAGTGTAGGGCAAAAACATACCCACGTAGGGAACTAGTGCCAAGCTGATCTTCTGCACCAGCTGCTCCAGGCTACATCCCCAAGGAGAAAACTACTGGGGACGGCTCTCCCAGCAGATATGTGCCATCCAGCACTGCGATTAGATCAGCATGTATCAAAGGGAAAAAATAAAAATCAGCTTTTTCAGCTTTGAACCATTTGAATAGACCCAGAAGATAGAGGTGGCTGCAGGTAGAGGATGAGTCCTGATGGACACATCTCCCTCACACTCACAGTCCTTCAGGGATGCTGGGCACGGCCTCCTCGGTGCTTCAGCTCCACATCTGCTGAGTGAGGCAACAGTTGTCAATGGCGATGGGAAAATAACCACATTTAAGGTGCTTGGATTTAAATTATGGCTGCTCCTCCCTGGAAGCGTTGAAGGCCAGGTTGGATGAGGCTTTGAGCAACCTGATCTAGTGGAAGGTGTCCCTGCTGATGGCAGGGGGGTTGGAACTGGATGAACTTTAAGGTCCCTTCCAACCCAAACCAGTCTGGGATTCTATGATCCCACCTTAGCAAAACACTTAATATCCGACTCCCACGCTTGTTTGCTGTGCTCCCTGCTGATTTCAGCATGTGCTTCCCAACGTGGCGAGATGCAGTCAGCTGAATTAATGCGAGTATTGTGCCGAGTAACTCACAATATTCCAAACTCACTTATCGAGGTTCCCGTTAACCTCTTAAACCACTTGGCGCGGCTCTTTGAACACTCACAGGACGATAAAAATGCTAACGGGGAATAAATCAGAATTTCCTCTCAAACAAAAGACTGCTGTGTCTGAAGAGGGCAGCCCAGGGTGAGGAGTTGTAACATATAGAGCTACCTCTGCTTATTAATATGTTCGTTATATTATTGTGGTGAATATTCAGGAACTGTTACAGAGTCAGATAAATCCAACCCTGCTGTGACTGCAGGGAGAAGCGTGGCAGCTGGGGTTTCTGGGGGAGAATGGGCAGATTTGGGGGAAATGGGAGAATTTTCCTCCCACAAAGGGAAATAGATAATAAATATGAGAGTTATAGTAAAAATTTTATATATATATATATGGAGAGATGTGAAGAGGAGGGCAGGCGCTGTTGGAGACCAGGGGTTTGAGGCAACGTGGGGAGAGATGGAACCACAGCAGAAAGCAGGACCACCCCCGGGGTGGGGAGCAGCAAGGCTCTGGGTTTTACCCTCCTAGTGAGTGATGCAAAAATCTTTCTAAAGTACAAATGGGTTTAAGAAACGCAGAATCAGAAATGCAGGGACATTCAAACCAGGCCTGGGCTTGGGTCCACCTCTGGCAGGACCCCAGTGACCTGGGAAACAGCTGCCCCAGCTCCCCTGGGGAGATGCTCCCCTGGGGAGATGCCACCCGCCTGCTCGCTCCCCGTTCCCACGTGCGTTGGGCACACAGCTTGGCAGAACACTCTTCTAGTG
The DNA here is from genome assembly GCF_000700745.2 of Antrostomus carolinensis. Taxonomy (NCBI): domain Eukaryota; kingdom Metazoa; phylum Chordata; class Aves; order Caprimulgiformes; family Caprimulgidae; genus Antrostomus; species Antrostomus carolinensis. The sequence goes on along the minus strand of NW_010307461.1, from coordinate 12,193 downwards.
ACATTTTCCTTCTCTCAGGAAAGCTGTCACTTTGGGCACCTTGCCCACACTCTGGGATTCTCAAAATGTCAGCCTTGAGCACCACTGGTGGGAGGGAAGGTATTAAGGGGTGGGTGGAAGGAGCAGCGCTGGAGCAGCAGAGGACTATGAGCATCCCAAGGGATGTGCCATGCTTCCCACAAGGACTGAGGTCCATATCCTTGCCAACATCCCGATTTTCCTACTCTTCACCTAAAGCCAAACCTGCTTCTGCCCCCTCACCACACCCAAGGTGGTGGGTCCCTCCCACAAGGAAAAAAAGTGCTCTTTGCTCCTCAGAGGTCTCCAAGCTCTCCTACTGCTGTGCAAGAGGAGACAAGTGACCTTAACTGGGCTCGTTCTCTCCCACTCAGCAGAAAGCAGATGAAGAATGTTTTCAGGATAATTAAAGACACTTTCCTCCTTATTTGAGGCTGGCCAGAAAACCAACACACCTTCAAGGTCTGCCTGCCATTAACAATCATCAGCAATATAAACAGAGAGATTAAATGGGTGTCTGCTGAATAAATCCGCTTCCCTCACCACAACTCATTCCCGTCACCTTACAAGAAACCCTTTTTTTGCAGTGGTTGAGCAGAGCCAGCCTGGCAGCAGCGAGTCCCGCTCCCGTTAGCATTGCGTAATTAACCTCCAGCAGAACCAGCCCAGGAAAGCCAACCCATGATTAGACATCTCATTGGAGTTTGGATGCTTCCTAAAGGGCTCACACTCATCCCCACCAGTCCTTTCTGGGCTCCTGCAGCTCTAATTGATTTTCTTCTCCTTGGGCAGTGTGTTTATAAATGATAGCATGGGGAAAAGCAAGTGCTCAACAGCCATCGACTGCTCAACATCACCCTGAGCTCCATGGCTTCATGTATCCTCATCACCCAACCTCAGCCAACCTGCAAGGACTCCTTGCTGCCCCCTCAGTTTTAATAATTTGTTAGCTAGGGAACTGGGAGACCAGTACAGATCCTTTCAGATCAATGGGGATCCATCCCCTCTTGGAGACAAGGTTGATAAAGCCCCCTTGGTGCCCAAAGGAGATTTGCTGTCTTAAGGGGAGACATCTCCCAGCTTCCCTACATTTTTCACACATGCAACCACCACGAGTCAGGAGTTGGTTTTAAAACAAAGCTCTTTCATCCTGATAAAGTCCAGATGCTCATTCAAAGCTGCAGTGGCCACAAAAATGCCCAGGAAACTGCCTCCTGACAAGTCCAGAGCTCCTGAGCTTTCCAAATATTCCACAAAACCAAAACCAACAACCCACCTGGCTCAAAACTAAACTTCTCCTCCAAAGAAGAAAAATGCATTTGATAACAATCAGCAGAGAAGGAAAAATGCATAATCCACTATTTCTAATTACACAAAAAGGAACAATGCAGTTGAATAAACCCATCTCTTCAACCCACATGCAGAGCAGAGGCCTCCACCTTCATAAGCAACTTCTGGCACATTGGTGAAAAGCAAAAAAAAACCCCATTTTACTCACCACAGCTCAGCCATCCTTCCAACAGCCTCCCTTGCCCTCACAGAGCAGCCAAAGACCATCAGCACCCACCTGATATCCATGGGTGGTGATGGGCCCCTCCATCCACAGGTGCTTCCCATCACCTTCCTCGTTGTGATGAGGAGCATCACCTGTGTGGTGGCTGCACCCACCCTGCTTGGAGTAGAGATGAGGTGATGGTGTTGGGTCAAGCCCTTAGGGCAAAGCAAATATGGGGACAGCCCAGCACATGGTTTGTGCCATGGGACACGGGGACAGAGACAGTCAAGAGGGGCTGGGCAATGTTGGTCTGGTTCTAACTCTTCAGTTACCCCAAATATCTGTCCTGGTCAACCCTCTGTCCCAGAGAGCTGCTGTGTAAGGATGTGTCCATACCACCCCCTGCGCACCAGAACAAGGCAGCAGGGACTGTTTTCCCTTCTGGCTGTCTCCAAAATGCAGAAGAAACCCCATCCCATCCCATCTCATCCGATGCCATGTCATCTCATGAGTTTCCATCCCATCCCATCCCATCCCACTGTAGTTCTTTGTACCCCTTTTGCCGAAGCCCCTTGATCCCTCCAGCACCTCCTCCCTCCACACCATGCCCAGGAGGACTAATGCCTCTGTATTAGTTACTCCCCAAAGATTTAGAATGATCCCTCCAGCACCTCCTCCCTCCCCACCATGCCCAGGAGGACTAATGCCTCTGTGTTAGTTACTCCCCAAAGATTTAGATCCTCCCCAGGGCTTGACACACAGTTGTGAGAGAACCAGGCAGGCTCTGAGCCAGGAGATCTGAAATTTCCAGAGAACTTTTCCTACCATGGGTGGAGAAAACTGAGTAAAAGCCTTTGATTGCACCTTTGCAGCCTCTCGAGGTGACACCACTTAGCGTTGTGCGTCCTTACAGCTCTGCACCTGGGTGTCGGTGCAAAGGGCACTTGTTGAAGACCAGCCACCCCTCCAGACATGGCCCTGGAGCACAGAGGAGACAGTGCGTCTCCTCCCAGGGGTCGATGCTGGAAGTTTGGCAGATATTTAATCCTAGAATTAGGGCTAGAGCATGCGTAGAGTACCAAAAGGATGGTTTTCTAGTTGTCACAGGGCTGCCAGGGTATGGAGGAACGACCATAAATACCCCTAAATGCTTTTCACCCTGAGTACAGGTAGGAGACACTTTCCTGGTTTGTGGCCAGAGAGCCTCATCCACCAAAGCTGGGTGGCAAACCTCCTTATGACCATCTCCAGAATGATCCTATGGGACAAAGCAGCCCCTGAAGCTATGCCTCCCATATCCTTTTGGTTACATCTCTTCAGCAGACCGTGTTGACGGTTGTCCCATTGGAGCCAGCTGATGCCACCCCACCATTTACAGCACCATCCTTGATGTTCTTCTCTGAGACTGAGACAGGTTTGTGTCTCTCGTGCCTGGTAATGGCTGTTTCAATGCCCCTGAGACACAACTGCATGTCTTCCCGAAAGGAGGGGGTGTACAGTCCATAAATGATGGGGTCGGTGCATGTGTGCAGCAAGCCAAAGAGAAAGAAGCTGTGGTTGACATACTCTGGCATCTTCTGGATCATGGCTGGCTGGAACCAGTACCACAAGCCCAAGAGGTAGTATGGTGTCCAGCAGATGATGAAGGTGGCAACAATCACTATGGTCATCTTGAGAGTCTTCATGCGTGCCTTGGAGATGTGGTCGTTTTGATTTCTTATCAAACCTGCCAGGGAGAGTCAAAAGAATAGCTGGAGATGGGAGAAAACCAGAACATAACCATCCATGACTGTGCTTCTGCTAGAGAGGGGAGACCACCTCATGATCTGATCCATGGCCCACAAGAAGCAGAAGATAGCAAAGAGGATGGTCAAGAAATTTGTGTCAACCCCCTCAGTTGGGTTACCCTTCAAAGGATGTTGGCAGAGATCCAACAACGCTCCAGGCTGGAGCGGGGTCAATCATGGTGGACACAAAAGGACTAGGACCTGCTTACCTTTGTTGATCTTTAGCTGCTTACTGATCTCCCAAATGATCCGGATGTAGCAAACGATCATGACGCTCAGGGGGGTGATGTAGAGGGTGGTGAAGGTGAACATGTTGTAGACGGTTTCCTCCCAGTGTGCTCGGAAGCTCCCGTGAGTAACACACTGGGTGAAGTTCCCTCCTGGGACTGTGTGCAGGTGGAAGAGGAAAAGCTGAAATGGAGAACCAAATAATAACTCAGAGTGGCTTTGGAACAGGGCACCATGTCCTGCAGGTGTTCCTGGCCATGCATGGAGAGCACTCCCTGCTGCTGTCGGACTGGGAGGGGTGCTCTGGACACCTCACTCATGGCTATGGCCAGGATGGGTGGGATCTGATGGCTGTGAAAACCCATTTCCTGACCATACTGAATGTTATTTTGGTCAGGAACTCCTCAGGTTTATCTTGGTCTGCTCCAACATGTTTTGGAGTGGTGCAGGGATGCATTTTTAGGAGAAGACAACCATGTGCATGAGGAATAAAAACCAATGGACACAATTTTTCCCCAGTCCTTAGCGTAACACCCTGATGGAGTTGCTATGAACAGGTGCTATAAGGAAGGCACAAAGCACCACCGAGCACCCAACGCAGCAACCACACTGCTCTGCTCCACAGAGCCAATCCAGTTGTGGTGGAGCCTATGGATTGGGATGGACTTGTTGGGGCTGTTGGGATGGAGAAGCCTTTCTCCAAAACGTTCCTGTGCTCTAGGAGTCCCTCCTTGAGCAGGGTGGTTGGACTAGATGTGACCTTCAGAGGTCCCCTCCAACCTCAACCATTCTGTGGTTGGGCAAACCACACAGAGAAGGCACCAAGTCCTACCTGGGGCAAAGCCAGGAGCCCACTGCCAGCCCAGGCAGCGCGGAGCAGCAGCCCATTGCGGCGGCGAGCGCGGGAGAAGGGATGGAGAACAGCCGCGTGCCGATCCAGGCTGATGACCACCAACACCAGGGCAGCAGCATACATGGCGAAGAGCTTGAGGAAGTTAAGGAGCTTGCAGGAGATGTCCCCTCCATACCACTGCACCGTCATGTTCCACACCGCATCCAGGGGCATCACGACCACTGTCACCAGCAGGTCGGCCAGCGCCAGGCTGAGGATCAGTGGCCTCACGTGGGATTTCCTCCTCTTCTTCAGCAAGCTGCCCAGCACCGCCGCGTTGCTGCCCGCCGCCAGCAAGAAGAAGATGGCTGTGACAATGACACGGACCTTGGCTGCTGGTGTGAACTGGGGCTCGACCCAGCGCTCAGGGCAGCTAGAGGTTGAGATGTTGGTGTCCCCATCCACGGTGAGATGGCGGAGAGATGCGGGGAGCTCCTCGTCACTCATCCCCTGCCAAAATACAAGTGAACCTCATCTTAGGGGCTGTGTCGTCTGCTGAAGCTTCAGGAGATGGTGGGATCTGCACTGGAGGCATCCCAGCAGCCTACCTGTCCCAGCCTGTCCCTGCCTGTCCCCTCTGTGTTGCCCGTTTTGCCGAGCTGCTGCACCTCCTGGTCATGGTGACGCTACCCAGGTGCCCTCTTTGGCTATCCCCTGCCGTAGCTATAGTGATCGCTTGCACAGACATATATTTTTAGCTCTTTGCAAGGTGGTTGAGCAGCTGGGAAGCGAGAACAGTGGCCAGGACCATGGAATGAGCTGCTGCCCACCAGCACCCAGCCAGGAACGGGTCACACTGAAGCTGGCTGAGCCTGTGCCAGGGCAGCCATGCTCGGTTCAAGGACTCGTCCTTCCAAGGGGGCTTTGCAAGCATGGCTCAGGTTTTAGAAACCCCATGGCACTTCCCATTAATGTGTTAAATATTAATGGTCCACCTCCAGTGCCACATCCAGGGCTGTGGGTGGGAGGACATGGGGGTGGCCAGGAGGGGAGAAGAGGGATCCCATGCTGTCCAGGGACCGACAGCAGCTCTTGGGAGAGGATCACAGTGACATTTAGGAGCCTGGACCTTCCCAGGACCTGGGCAGCACTAGCTCAACACCTCTATCCCTTTGCCTTCAGGAGGTGAAGCAGGAGGAGGAGGTGAAGGTAGAAACACCCACCCCAGGGGGTGGTTATGGGGGGTGATGAGCAGCATGGTGGTCCCCACCACTCAATTTAATTGCCCTTTTTGCCTGAGCACAACCACCTTGGGGACAACTCACATTTCAAGGGCAAACACTTCCAACTCTCAGGGACACAAGCTGTTAACAGACCCAGCCGCAGGTAGGGTACGTCTCTTACCGTTTCAAGCACCTTCTGGTTTGCTGACACCAAAATAAAACATTCCTCACCTTTGCCCAGATAACACGAGCAGCAGAGAGCAGATCTGTCCCACCAGCTTTGTGAGATGGAGATGCTGACACCTTGCAGCAAGCCACCCACCTCCAGCCCCACCACCCGCACCCCGAGCCGCTGGCAGTGAGCTTCTTTGCTGCCTTCACCCTCCCTCCCTCCCCAAAAACCAACCCAATAATCAAGCAGCAAAAAGAAGAGGCAGTTAAAAAGTCCCGAGCTATCTGAGAGAAACAAAGCCAAACCCACTTCAGGTCTGGGTTTGTCCCAGCAGATGGGAACATACCTGGCACACACATGCCCTGATGCCAAGAGAAGATGCTCCTTGTTTCGCCGCAGGGATCTCCCACCGCCGCGGTGCCGAGTCAGGATGTTCCAGTGTGTTTTTGCATCAGCTCCCTGCACCAAACCCCTCGAAACAGGTGAAATTTCCTTTCTCCAGCAGCGGCCAAGCTGGGAGTTACGCTGGTTTTAGCACAGATGGCAACACTGCTGCAAACATCCCCTGCGCTGGCAAAGCAGGAGCGGGGCACGCGGAGGTGGGCACCGACGCAGACAGCTGCTGGTGTTTCACCCCTGGATGGGGACCAGCACCCCTGTCCTGACGGACTTAACGAGCTGCCTGATTTCAGACTTAATGAGCAAGCGACAGGGATGATGACAAAGCTGCTGTATTGCAAGAAATAGCCAAAATTCATGATATTGTGGCCAAATGTGGTCCCATCAGGGATAAATGCCAACAGTCCCTGCATCGGTTTGCTATAAATACAGGAAAATGAGTTAATTATCCCTGGAGTTAGTGATGAACGTCCCGTTGCTCAGACAACCGGGAGGCTCACAGCACACACAGACACACACACGCCCCAGCCGTGCTCCTGGACCCTTGTGGACCACACAGGTCCGTGGGAACATCACGAATGAACACAGGTACATGCCTGGACTGGAAATGCAGTAAAAAGGGAATAAATAAGGCAAAAAGTTGGGTTGTGTTTCCATTTTAATGACTGTGCTCTCTCCTCTGTGCTCTATCAGCTCCCACCTTGTTCTTTTTTTATATTTCTTTCAGTGTAACACAGTGAGAGCTCGATTTGTGACACAAAACCCTGGGAGGGACAAAGAGCTCACCAGGGCTTAAAAAATATGATGTGCAATGAAAGGCCAGGGAGGGAAACTGAGGACACCCTGTTCCTCTGGCCAGCAAAAGTAAAAGAGCTGTGGGGATGATGGGGGGTCAGCCCCAAGCGCTGCTGGGGCCAGCGCTGGCACGCAGGGACATCACAGGAAACTTTAATTATATCTAAACAGACCTTCACATCTCCAAGGACATCAGCAATGAAGCTGGTGAAGGGCTTGGAGCACAAGTGTGCTGAGTTCCCGGCTGAGGGAACTGGGGGTGTTGAGCCTGGAGAAAAGGAGGCTGAGGGGAGACCTTGTGGCTCTGTCCAAGTCCCTTGGAGGAGGGTGGAGAGAGGTGGGGGTGGGTCTGTTCAACCAAGGCCCAAGGGACAGGACAAGAGGAAATGGGCTCCAGTTGTGCCCAGGGCAGTTGAGATGGGATGTGAGGAAGAATTTCTTTGCTGAAAGGGTTCTGAGGCATTGGAAGGGGTTGCCCAGGGCAGTGGTGGAGTCCCCATCCCTGGAGGGATTGAAGAGTTGTGTAGACACAGTGCTGAGGGACATGGGTTAGTCGGGGACTTGTCAGTGTTGGGTTCATGATTGAATTCGATGATCTTAAAGGGCTTTTCCAATCCTGGCAATTTTGGGATTCTGGGATTTTTCCCCTTTGTGAGTTTAAGAATCAAATTATGTGGCAGAGAGTCCTGATCCTGAGACCCAGGAGATGCTGCCTTTGAGGTGTCACCGTCCATCCGAGTCCCCTAAACCCTCCATCGCTTCTGCATTTAACCACCCAAAGGGATGAGGTTGGAAATGCTCTGCTCAGAGCCGCAGAGGGGAATCGATGCGATCAAAGTACTTCACATCCAAGGGGAAAGAACAAAGCAGCCCCATCCCCAGAGTGCAGGCACCCAGCAAGCACCAGCCGCCCCTGCCACATGGGAGGGGACCATCCCCATCACCTCCTTACCTGGCAGGGGCATCACCCACCAGCACTGTGGAAAAAACTCTGATCCCTGGGGGAAAAGAAAGCAACAGAAACCACCAAGAAGTTGGGTGGAAGCCCATTTATTACAGCAGCCACCTCCTTCTTGTGTTAGACTCCTGCTTAAAGCTGAGACTAATTCAGCCCCACAAGCTCATCCTTATTTTTCCTTTCATTCAGCTCTTTGCACCTGCACGAAAGCAATTAAATAGCGAGTCAGGAATGTATTCCCTGTTTGTCCTCCTTCCCGCCTGGCTGCCTTTTTGTCTCCAAATGTCCTCTCTGTCCCCGACTGTATGATGTAAGAGAGGGACAGGATTTTTCTTGGGAACTGTAAGCCTCGCTCATGCCACAAACAAAGCCTTTGGTCCATGTTCAGAGAGGATTTTTTTAGCATGCCATCATGCAGAAATGTCCTGGCCCTGCGTTAGCAATAAGTCTTATTTTAAGGGTGGAGTCCCTTAGTAAAATGACTATTTTTCTCCGGTATTTGCACAGTAATCCCCTTGTGTTTTCTCTTTTTTTTTAAAAAAAAAATATTTTTATATTTATTTTTTTTTGTTCATCTCCTCAAAGGTCAGTTTGGATGTTGTCTGCTCAGCAGCCTTCAAGCTGAATCTCTGAACGCTGGTGATTGAATTCGATGGGGGTTTGGTGGTTTTGGGGTTTGGTGGTTTTTTTTTTTGGTCCTCAGGATTAGGAAACAGGGCTGGCAAACAGGGTTGGTTTCCATACACCCCAGCTTGGCTCTTTCCAAAATCCCTTCCTTTTGGGGTGCTGCCCCAGTATATTCACAGAGCTGCAGCACAGCACTGGGTCACGGGGAGTCAGAGCTCCTCAAATAGGACTTTTCTCCTTGAATCCATATGGATCATCCTGGAATGCTGGAGAAAACAGACACCAGAAAGCCACACCAGGTAGCACATCCCCAATGGCAATTTTTTTTGCATGAGCAGCCCTTGAACAGAAGTAGAAACACTGTGTTTTTCCAGCGAGCATCCCGTATAAATTGGGATTTCATGCCGGGAAAACGGCACGGGATATGATTTCCATTAATCTGGTCCAAACACAGGCAGGGAACCTGCTGCTGTTTAGCCTCATAAATCACAGCCTGTGTCTTGGCTTCATCAAAGTGAGAAAAAACTCATCTTTTCACCTCCAAAAGAAACTCCTGTTGCTGAGCATTACGGAGGGGGTAATGACAGCTCTTCTTCATCCAGCCATCCCACAGCAGCACCCATCACTTCCACCTTTACCCCCTACCAGCACCATCACCCCAAGCAGATGCTTCTTCCAGGTTGGCTGTCCAAAAATTCCCCTTTGCTTAGAAAAACCTCATGATTTCAGAGTTGTTAATGCTGATTTTTTTATTATTATTTTTTTTTTTTTCTCCTCCAATTCTTCTTCTCCTCCTCCAAGCTTTGAATTGTCTCAGGAGCAGCTCGTCCAAGGAAATTTTTGTCTCATACTGGACTCGAAACAGAAAGTCTAGTCAGGGACATCTGACTTGCAATGTTTTTGTGAGTAAATACCAGCGTCCATGAAGTCATTTCCCGAGGTTAGAAATGAGCTCACCTCTGGAACGACTTCTCTTCTTACCCTAAGTTCACAAGTCCAGCACTTGTGAAGCTCCCAGTTTTCATCCTTCTCATTAAAAACCAGCATTGGGGCTGCCCATGGTGCTGCCTCCGGCTCTACAGATGGACCTTGGCCATTGGCAGTCAAGAGGCATCACCCTAAATTCCCCAAAATCCTTGCAGGAAAAGGCAGAGGATCAAAGTTCAGTAGTCACTGGGGTTAAACCAGCATCTCATCCTGCTAAGAGGGACAATAATTACTGTCCCTTGGGGGGATAATCTGGGTCATCCTGTCTCACTCCTAAAAGTCCTTGTTCAAAGCAGAGAAGGAGGTATCTCCTGCCCACTGGGCTCAATATTTTGGCAAACCATGTCTTTGGGTTGTTTCTTGGTGAAATAACGTGCTGTTTCTGATTTGACTTTGTATATCAGAGCCTTGCTGGAGCCCCCACCAGTAGAAGTCCTTCTCCAGAGGTATCAAGCCATCAGACAGCAGTGCTGAGAACGTGCTCTCCATGCTCAAACCTGTTGCATTTCCCATTTTTTAATAGCCTGGCTGGTGCTCGTGGTGTTGCTGAGCCCAGTACATCACGCTGGATGTCCAAATCATGGACTCAGCAGGGATGGGTAAAAGGACAAGGATGTGGCTGGCAGGAGAACCCAGATGTCCAGAGCATCATTATAGAATCACAGAATCACAGAATGGTGGGGTTGGAAGGAACCTCAGGAGATCATCCAGTCCGCCCCCCCTGCCAAAGCAGGTTTCCTACACCAGGTTGCACAGGAAAGTGTCCAGGTGGGTTTGGAACATCTCCAGAGATGGAGACTCCACACCCTCTCTGGGCAACCTGTCCCAGCGCCCCGTCACCCTCACAGTAAAGAAATTTTTCCTTAAGTTTGTCTGGAACTTGGGGTGTTCCAGTTTGTGCCCATTGCCCCTTGTCCTGTCACTGGGCACCACCAAAAAGAGCCCAGTCCCATCCATTTGGCCCCCACATTTCAGATATTTATAGACATTGATAAGGTACCCTCTCAGTCTTCTCTTCTCCAGGCTGATCAGTCCCAGCTCTCTCAGCCTCTCCTCATAAGGCAGATGCTCCAGGCCCCTCATCATCTTTGTGGCTCCATTCCCAGAGGTTCCCCAGATTTCCATCTTCCCAAGCAGAGCAGCAGCTTTTGTTGTTTTTCCTTCATCTTTCACCAGGACATCCTGACCAGAGCAAAACCCCCCTTCCCCATCTCTAAACTAGCCAAGAGAGAAGGGTGAATTTATCACCCTAAACCAAACCCTGAGGTCAAGCTCCAGAAAACATGGTGGGCTTTGGTGCTGAGCTCCATCCACTCACCACCAAGCAATGAAACCTGGATGCGTGTATCACTGCTCCATCCATAGTTCATCTTTCTCACAGCAGCTTCACTTCCCATCCAAGCTGGAAACCCCAGCCAGGGGGATCTATTGGGAAGTCTCACCTGGCACCCTTGTCCCATAATGTTCCTGTCCCCAATAAACCAGGAGAAACACCCATGGGGTTGACAGAAGGGCCACGGGTCTCCTTAAGCTCCAGCACACACTGACCCGGGCAGGGCTTTCGCTGCCCTCACTGGGTATTTTTCTTGAGCTGGAAGAAATGACGAAATCCCAATGTTTTCCTTGTGACTAACCCCTGGAAGTGAACAATTTTGCCCTTGTTCTTGGTTGAGTTTTAGTTGCTCTCCTTGTCTTTGCCTTTCGTGCCCTCTTTTATCCTCGGCTTTTTTTAACTCCCTCTGGGACCTGCCCATCATATTGCTCCAAACTTCAAATATCCTCCTCTCTCTGTGTTCCCAAATTGGATTGTGTGTTCCAAGGCCATATTTCAGCATTCCCTTTGGATGGTCCTTCCCAGACATGGGTCAGATTCAAGGGCTGGTTTCCTGTGTTTCACTGGGGAGAGGTGAGATGTGGGGAAAGCTGAAAGGTCTGTGGGACCTTCAGGAGCATTGCTTGGGGCTTGCAGGAGCAAGAAGCAAGGAAAATCTCCCCCAATACCTCTTTCCCCTGTGCTTGGTGTCTCCAAGTGGTTTTCAAGGCTTAAAAACACCTTTGGGTGAGCTTCAAATGGGGCCACAACTCCTTTTAGGAACAGATCGGTGGCTCGGTGGGGACAGATGCCATGAATGCTGAAGTAAATGAGCTGGAAGAAAAGAATTTCTGCTCCACCATCCTGTTTTTACCTTCCTGAAAGAAACCTGCTCCGAGCAAAGCTCCAGGACTGCAGGACCCTGATGTCCCTCGGGATGAGCATCAGTGCTGATATCTCCCCCCAGCCGGATCTGGCCTCCCAGGGAGGTGTTTCTGGGAAGCAGCGCTTGATCTCATGCCGGGAGCATGAGATTCCACTTGGGAAGAGAAATGTGGCCTTGCGCTGAGTTTCTCTTGGGAAAGACTTTTATCCCATGACACCTTCCCAACCTCTGCCTGGCGAACACGCACCGACCCTCCAGCGAAAGCTGATACGGGCACGACTGCCCCGGGAAATCCCGGCAGTGCCAGAATTAGCTCGGCAGAGACTGGCTTTTCCAAGCATGTCCTCGGCACGAGGTCGTGAGACATTTTACAGCTCTGGTTGCCCCCGTGACCACCGGTGCTCCAGGAAGGGGAGTGTTTCTGTGCCCGTTTTTGCCAGCACAGGTCATAGAATCAGAGAATCCCAGACTGGT
>NW_010307459.1:50497-55408 GCF_000700745.2 Antrostomus carolinensis | reverse complement strand
CAATCCCCAGCATTCTGTGATTCTGTGAAAATTAAATGCTACTTTTCAGATAAGTTGCCAGCAAAATTTAATTTATGTGCTATGTGTCTTATTCTCCATTTTGGCAAAAATACGGAGTGACAGAGAGGTAAATACATAGTCTGAACTGGAATTTGTGGTAAAATCTGTGTGGTAGGCTTTTTTGGAGTTAACAGTCCTTTCCATCTGCAATTAAAAATACTTTTTATAATTAACTGCAATGCCAAGAAGGTGGGGTTAGATGAAGTGGGACTTTATCTGCGTACTCTTCCCCTGCTCTCCCAGCTGTAGAACACTTACTGCATACAAAAGTACTTGGTGAGACCTATTCAATTTTCTTTGGAAGTACTAAATCATTGATGCAAAGGAGTTGAGCTACTGTCAGAAAATAGCTGCAGGCAGAACCCACGAGAGGGCAATGTTGTCAAAGGAATTGAGATGAAGCACTTGAGGAATGTGGGTGCACTTCGGGAAGAATGCAAGACACTAAACTTGCACAGCTCTCTTCAGTTTACCAATCGGGAAGACTGTATGTTTTTATCTATCAAGGCTTTGATCTAAATTTTTGCTGTTATGAATTGAATGCTTGAAATCTTTCTTTACCTAGTGCTTACATTCTAAAGTATCTTCTGTTGCCATTATTGCTGTTGTGTACCCAGTGCCTATCAGCCACATTTGAGCATCTGCAGCACTAAGTTAAGGTGGCTGTTTTTAGAGGCAGACTATTTTTTTTTGTGTGTGTGTGTATATGCCTCTGCTCTATTGGGAAAAAAACTTTAAAACCATTTTTGCTGTTGTGTCAAATATGACTGCAAAAGGGTACAAATTATTTCTAAAAGGAAAGTTAAGCAGTAGTGAAAGATAAGGTCGATGGCTTGATGGAGAATTCTGTTGGGAGACCTTTGAGGAAAAACATGCTGCCTCTAAACTATGGTTACTTTGACACAACTTGATTTTTCAATGGCTGAAGAACATACTCTTGCTTTGCTGTACAGAAATGCAATGGTAGCACTCTGGGGAGAGTTCAGAATAATGCTGGAGATAGTTCAGGACATTCTCTATAACAAAAAAAAAAAATGTATTCCTCTTCAAATGCCAGAAGAAAATATTCCTGAAGTATAGTTAAAAATCACCATGAGTTTAGGCTTGCTGTCTTTAGATGATGATTCTTAACAAATTGGAAGCAACCAACCTTTGCTCTACCATTGAAAATAGTAGATTTAAAATAATTTTTAGTTTAAATGTATTTCATTCTTACAGTGCAGTAAAATTAACTACTTTTCAATGTACAGAGGTATGGAATGGCTAGATGATACTATTAGGAAGCTAAATTTTTCAAAAGAAATAGTTATATCAGAGGAAAATTAATTATGTTTTATTCATCAGTTTGTGCATCAGTTTATGCTCTGGAAAACTCCAAAAGTAATGAATCCTTGAAAAGTGGACTTTCTGACTGAAAGCTATTTTTGTATTTATAATGCAATTCTGCAGCAAGTAGAAGTGATCTCAAATTAAAAACAGTATTTGTTTCAGTCATCTTCAAAGTATGTTAAAGAGTCTACTTAAAGGCTTTTGTAATACATTCTACTTACGTCCTTGATTCTTTGATCCATTTAACACTGTAGCTTCTGTCAAGCCCAAATTGCTGCTTTCTGATGAATTTTTTTCTAGATTATCTACCCAAAATGTGTTAAATACTATAAATAGTTGCTGTTTATCTGGTTAAATTCCCAGGCATTGGGAAACTATTATTCTAAACAGATCCTTCAAGAGAAGCCTGGATAAGACTTAGAGTATTACATCTCAGCTGCACATCTGCTCTTCACTAAGACTATGCTTTGGGATCTTAACTCCTGAGTCCTGGCAGAATTTTTGTCTCTATAGCTATCTACTCCTGATTCCTGATCTTTCCCGGAGTCAGCTTCCTAGCCCTGGTCCCTTTTATTTGAACTTTACAGAGCTTGTGCTGACTCTTCCTCCTTATCTGTCAGGCTCCATCTTACTGTATGTGTATCAGAGCAATGCAGTCCCTTGGCTTGTATGGTTTTCACTTTGGCTTGTTCTTGGGTAGTTGCTGTGTGTCGTGCTTGTATCAGACCCCATCTAAGTAGTCTTAAATCCTGTGGTAAAATAAATGTTATAACTGAGCATTGTTTGCTTGTTTATTTTTAGTGCTCAAGCTGGTCACGTGTTATGAAATACGTGTTTTGATAAGAGATATTCTACTTGCAGATCCATAGTTTATATCTATGGATATAGATATATTTATATCTATCTAGTCTATATAGGACTCTTTTGATATCTAAGATGTAAGGATACTGGGTGATTCTTGACTGCTCTGAAAAATTTTGTAAGATTGCAGTGGACTTCATGGCCACTTCCAGTTTCAATAGTAGTTATGTGGTGATTAGTCACTGGGAATGTTGAAGACTGATGTCCTCTGTCTTCTCATTCAGCTAAGAAAACATAGCTGCTGTTCTGTTCTTTCAGATCAGTCTTTATAATCAACCCAAAACACTATGTTCTACAGATACTAAAATATTAAATATTGATTTTAATTTTTTTTAGTCAAGTTAGTAAAGTACTAATATTTTGGGCACATATCACAGGTGCTAGCTTGGTTAAATACCTGTGCTCAGAAAGGTGCCAAACCTCCAGAACTCATAGGATTTGGGACCAAGCATCTGTTCTCAGTTTCTCCAAGTTTTATAGCAATATTTATACTTATATGTATTTTACCCCATATCCCATATTTTCATTCATCTCTGTGGTTTCTTGCTACTGAAGCAAACAATCTGTACCCAGTTTTTTTCTGGTCCCTACAACTGAGTCTGGTATTTGAACACATGTTCTGAATACAGCATTTTTTTCATTGTTCCTTGATTATTATCACTTGAAAGACAATAATTTTGAAGTGAAATCTAATTGCTCTGTTAATTCAAACATCTGCTAAAAGACTTCAGTAGATAATGGTGCTTTGAATTGCTGCAAGCTGGATTTTGTTACTGATGGCTGGCAAGAGTCTTTTCTATAGTAGCCTTGGAGCTACACTGACTAACATTAAGAGTAAACAGTTTGTACAAATGGAGAAGTCCAAGAGAAATACTTGATTAAAAATTATTCTGATAATTCTTTGTGCATGTAAAAAGTTTAATTCCTTTGAGTGGAAATTTTAAAGTTTATTAGAGGTTAGAAATTCTTTGGAGTGTTTTTAATTCTGCAAAGTCATATTAAAGCTAATCATCAATTGTAGACAAAATAATATTGAAAAATCATTGCTATAAAAATGGAAACTATTATAATTTTAAAAGTGCAAATGAAACCATACTTCTTCAGAGGGAGATCAATGAAAAGCACTTTATTAGAAAATATAAATCACTTTTTAATTTTAGATGCAGTAAGGAAAAACACTTCTTCAGTTTCATTGAAATTGATTGGTACACCTGCAGAGAAAAGCAGCTTTATCATCTCATTATCAGTCAATTAATATTCAGGTCTAAATGTGAATACTGTTGCAGTTAACTGTAAATGAATGACTTTATTGAAGTCTTAATAGATGAGGAAAAGCAGGCTTCTGCTGTGCTAAATGAGGTCAGGTGGGGGAGAAAAAAAAAAAAGAGAAATTCTGTTAAGGATTTGACAATCTTTTCCGTGTTTCCAGAGCTTTAAAGGGACACTTTTTCGAAGCAAACTTCCATTTTGATCATATTGAAGTTTTGTGGTAAAGGAGTGCAATGCTGCTTGAATTGGTAAGCCTCCACATTTAACCTTTATAGTATTTCAAAGTGTAGAAAGACTTTTTTTTTTTAAGTTAGAAGAATAGATTTACATACAGAATAGGGGGAAAGAAATTGTCAATAATCATTTTATTGAAAACAGCTGCTCTGGAAGTTCAGGAAAATACACTTGTACTCATAGTTCAATACTGCGTAGATGATGGCATTATTGTTTGGCTAACTTTGCTCAAAAAAAGCTTGTGTAACCAGAAAGGAACTTTGTTAAAGCAGAAGTAGTAAGCTTCATCATGCACTGGCAAGCTCTTCTGATAAGTGTCAAGGGACAGAAAAATAGCGATCTACTTGGTACCGTATTTGATGTCATAAAGAAATCCTTGGATACAAGTGACTGTGATTGGTATAAATTTTTTATATATATACATTTATATTATTTATATTTATGTTTCCTCATATGGACAACTTCAAGAGATGAGTGGGTACCTGCTTTTGAGTTGTGTGGGGTTTTTTTTAAATAATACTAATGAACAAATAAAATGTCTTACAAACCAAACTCGGGATGAACGCTAAGATTTCTAAGATAATCAAAGGAAAAGCACTGGAATGAACAGATGGCTCACATGGTAATTCTAAGTTGCAATGTTTTTAAACAAAAAGCTGCTCTGGAGTGCCAAATATATTCTCTTCATTTAGAAAATGTAGAACTATTTTAAAACTTTTTAAATTTCAAAATAATCAAAACTAATTTAAATCTTTTTCTGAACAAAAAGGTTCCATTGGAGAATTACCAGTTGTCTCCATGCTTGTTTTCTTCTTCACTTGCCCTCTGATATGAAGCTTTTATGATCAACCTATACTGCTCCATTTGTTCCCCTCAAAACAAAAACGAAACACCAAAAAACCCCCCAAAAATCAACCCAAGCTGCCATCAGGATTATTTCAGCTGTGTTTGTGGTCACTATTGTAATGTATGATCAGGAGGAAACTAATTTGAAGCTATGTGAGTATTAACTTCCTCAACCTTTTCTAATTCATTACTTTCAAGTGGCTAATGAGTTGGAAATCCTGCACAGATACCGCTGTTATGAAGTTGTCACCCAACTTCATACATTCTGCCCAGAGAACAAAACATCCTGATCATACCCTCAAAACCCCTGGT
>NW_010307459.1:0-50471 GCF_000700745.2 Antrostomus carolinensis | reverse complement strand
CTTTCAGTTAACAAAAAGAATTCACAAAAATATACTTCTGTGACCCTACATGCAACTTGCTGTTCGAAGGGGAGTATGTTTTGGTGTATGATGCTCTTGAGCCATTATGATCTCTAAGTGTGTGTGTCAGTTGGACTACCTGTTTGATTCTCTAGAGTGCCCTTATGTTTGAGCTTATACTTCTGTTTAAACATCAGTTTTACTGTCCATTTGAGTAGATACCTGATATCTGCCAGGCAGTGTATGCTGGTGTTAGTTACATTTCTCATCTATGAAAAATCTTAAAATGAAGAGAAGGCAAATTGCTTGTTGATATATGATGATTCACAAACATGCAACTGCAGATGGAAATCAGGTAGAACTGAAATACATGGAAGAGGAATAAATAGAAAGCTGGTTCAATGTCTGCTTTAATCATTAGCAAGCTTTTCCTCATGATCCTTAATTATCTCATTTATCTAATCTAGTGAGGCATAAGACACTAACTGCTGCAAAAGGACCAAACAATCATTAGTAGCCTACCCCCATGGATAGGATAGGTGGAGTAAGAGTGTCAACTCATTACAGGCCTTTCTAGAGACACCCTCTGCAGGCATCTGCTTAAGGACACTGTTACTACTGATACTTTTCCCCAACTTCTTTATTTTTAAATTGCTATAGCAAATCTAGTGATCGATCCTTAAGTTCCCCAAGCTCTGTAGCTCTATTTAATGTTCATCAGAGGGAACTAAATCTTCTGCAAAAGATTTGTCATCCTCTCTTCTTCATTCAAAGCTAATACTTCATTATTTTTGTACTGTGTTTGATCAGACTTGATGTCTGAGTTGTTTGCATGAGACTAAAAAATGCATCCTGTAGCTGATTCTGACCTGTGCATAGAATGTTTATGCCTTTCTTCTGATTTTCCTGCCTTGTGACTTCATGTTACGTGGCTGGGTCAAGTGACTGTTTCAGTCTTGCAATAACTGAGTGCTGAAAATCAGAGTTAAATATTCCGAATTTCTCCACAATTGTGAAAGCAAGCAGAGTAGGCTATCCTGTACAAGGGTATCTTTCTTTTACAGAAGAATGTGAAATGTTTGAAATATTAGTATTAAACATTAGTAGCTGATTGTATTTTTGAACGTTGTAGATCTGTCTCTATTCTATGCTATCCTTTCTTTCTGCCATAAAGTCAGTTTTGAATTCCTTTACCTTAAATACATTAATATAAGCTAATCAGAGTTATTCTGTGGAATCTGACACAACAAAAGCAAGGAGAGGGAAGCCAAACTTTATTTGTGTACTAATTAAAAGCTCTCTCTTTGAGGCAGCAGTGAATGAACTCTTTGTACTTGTTTTATTCCAGGGTTTGCTTATATTTTCACTTAAATGCAAAGGAAATGTATTTGTCATTATATTACTGAGCATATATTTGTAATTCATGTATAGTGATGTTCTAGTAATTTCATAACTGTTACCTGTGGAACTAAGTAAATAGTCAAGAGTTTCTCTTGGCAGCAAGAGCTTAGGGAGCTAACAACACACATTCTCCCCCACCTCCAGCCAGTTAAATGCCTTGACCAAGTAATTTAGCCAAAGCCAGCTACATCCTTTCTGGGCATTTTTTGTACCTTTCAGTTGTAAGGGGGGGAACCCCAAAACACAAACACACTTGAAGATAAACCTAATACTGCAGAAACTGCAGCAGTTTCTCCCTTTTCTTCCTCTAGAAGTGTTCTAGATTTATTTTCAGTGGTTGGAGAGGCAGAGTTACTTCCCTTATTACCCATTTTCAGATGTTGAGCAACTTTCCTGTATGCACACCCTGAAAATGTAATACAGGCAGCCAAGCTAACAGGTGACTGGATCACTGAATGGATCAGTACAACATCCATCTAGTTGAGTATTTACCTGTGGCTTCTGTTCTGCCCCTTCTGCACCAAGGTGAAAGCTAGGCAGCTGCCTGGTCCCACTGTTTAATCAGTATTGTCAGAAACCCCTTGAATCTAAGAGGTTAAAGCTGTGAATGTGAAACGTTATTAGCCCTTCTTCCAGTATTCTGAAATAGCTTGCTTCCTTCTATCCTCTTCCAGGCTGCCCCTTGCAGTTCTTGCTATTGTTGGGAATTAGTCTTTCAGGCCACTGCTACCAAAGTGCCTTTTTGATGTACTGGTTGAGAGTTTGTATTATGACACATCATGCCAGGGTCTATAAGCTACATCATGCTCTGTTGTGTCATGTTAAGTTTGTCAAAATCAACATGGTGTGTTAAAGAAAAAAAAATAAGGTGCAACATTATGGAATTGAAGTGATTTCTGTGGTACAGACTACCTGGTTTCCCATTTCCAACCAGTTTCATAAGCAGATCCTGGAGAAAGCAGTGTACATATTCTCCTTTTTAGCTTTTCGTTAAGTAGTATACTTGTATGGTGTTTCAGAATCACATCGGGTATAAGAACTGCTGCAGAATCAAGCTGTAGTGAATATTGCAGCTAACCACTGACCCATTGCAACTCTGTAAAGATTTTCCTAGCTTTGACAAATTGGCTAATGTGTCCATGGATTTTTAACTGAAACGAAAAAAATCTCCTGCAGTTGACACTTAGACAGCTAAATCAGCATGTACAATGTTTGTCACCATTCCTGGTCGTGTTTTCATAAATATAAAACTAGTGTCAGGGATGAACTGAAGCCTGAATTCTGTGAACCAGCACCTGAAACTATCTTGAGGTTATAAAAAAAAAAAAAAGAAGAAAAGTTCAGTTTTAAAATCCTGCTTTTGTGTATAAAATGCTTTAGTTATATATGGAATATATACTGTGCACATGTATAAATATGTACATATATATGATCCCTCCTCTTATTACTTTTTGAAATAAGAAGGGAGAGGGTGAAAAATAATACCAGAAACAGCTTTTCTTCCCCCACCCCAGTACTTGAGTGTTGTGTAGTGTACTGATGCTTCAGGTGGGCTGTAACAATTACTGAATTAAAAAGACCTTCAGGAGAGGGAAGACAACAAGTACTATTCAACATATGAAAGTTGAAAGATTATTTTGGAGAAAAGTTTGAAAAGATGGTCACTTAAAATTGTGGTAATCAATTTTGACTTACCATATTCTCAGAATCTAAGCTGTATTTGCCTATTTAGATGTTTACTTTAGATATTTGCTTTGTATAGCTAGCGTGCTTCTTACTCTCTCCATCCTTTTCTCCCATCTCCTCAGGTTCTGCTATTGGTTTCTTTTCTCAGCTTACACAAAAGTTTGTTCTAATCATCCACATGATTATATTTGGGCTCCTAAGCTGCTGTAGATGAAATAAAGTAACAGCCACTTACATTTCAGAATAACTACAGTGTTGGGGAGCTACTTTGGAGGGTGGAGGGAAATGTCACAACTCCGATCTTCTGTTTCCCAATATTTCTTATCTAAAAATCTATTCTTGTTTTCCCCTTCTGCCTACAAAATACTCTTCTTTTTATTTTGTGCTTTAACAGGATAAACTAAACTCTAGATTTATTTTTTTAGCTTGGTCTCCATTTTTTCCCTATTTCCTAGTGAAATAAATGGACTATGTTCCTCTGAACTGTAATACGATGCAAAAAGTTGTTTTCTTAATGACAGCTAGGATTCTCTATTTCCTTGTTTTTTCAATGATTTTGATATTGCAGATGATGTATGCTTATCCTGTACATAAGACAAGGTTACTGAGGGAATGGGTATTGTGATAAATGTACCATTTTTGTGGTAGTTGTTCACTAGAGGGTCTGCTTTTAAACAGATGCAAACTTGTTTATTCTCCTAATAGCTCTGTGTGGATGTCTGACAAGATCAGGCCCCAGAATTCAGGTTTCTAATGTGAATAGATCAGAAACTAATTTAACTAAGAAAAAAGAAAGTGATGCTCTCTTAATTGATAACAACTCATTGGAGGTTTTTCCCCTTTAAGATCTTACTTCTTGCTTTTAAGAGTGTATCTGTGTGGGATCTAAATAAGCAGTGCTCTAACTCAATGAATTCAGAGAGTGAGTATGAAGTATAATAGAGCAAATGTTTATTGTTACTTTCTCATTTCATGTGAACTGTAGCGGAACATTATTCCACTACATGTGGCTTATCCTTTATTTATAGTTTAACTGAATGTTTTGGTTCAATGATATTGCTGTTTGTTGTGTTACTAGAGAATGTAAACAAATGTAACAAACCCAGTGTTCTTCTGGTATGTGTGCATGGATTTGCATGTGTGTGTACTTGTGCTGAAACATAAACCAAATACGATATTTATTTTCTACTTGAAAAGAAGAGCTGGTAAATCATGGCAACTGTTAAAGAATAAACTGACAAAATAGATAGTAACTTTCATCCTTTGATTATATGGCAATATCTGTATCTGCAGCAACAAAGCAACTGATCAGTTGTGTGTCATTACATCTGACACTAGGATATGACAGGGATCCTAAACAAGGTTTGTTACGCTGATTTTGCTGTTCTGTGTTAGATTAGCAATGTTATTTGAAGATAAGGAATGTGGTAATGTTAATTTTTAATCCAGTAAAATCTAGTAGGACTTGTTTTTCAAGGAATGGGTGTATGTTATAAAACCATATAGAAACCCAGATGATAATATAGGAGCACCAGTTATTTAAAAGCTGTTACTGGGACGACTATGCCACTGCTGTTTCTGCAGACCTCATTTTTGGGGGGATGGGGGGAAAAAGTAAAATTATTCTCTATTTTTTTTTTTTTTCTGCTTTTTAAGCAGAAACTTAGAGTGAGACAAAAAGATGGCTATAGCTGATGTGAAAATGATCAGCTGGTCATTGGGAAGGATGATTTATCAAACATCTAAGGAGGAAGCAAAACACGAGTACAGAGTGTTCCCAGGCATTAGCACAATAGTATACAGAATTTTTGGACTTCTTGCAGTGTACCCTGTTAGACAGGAAGAGAAGTTTGGCAGTCACATCAATTTTAAGAGACAGCTGATCTTCTAAGTGTGATTGTGTGTGTGTTGGATTTTTTCGATGGGCTATTAATTTGGTGTTCCTCCCCAAAACTTTCGATGAGAGAACCACCAATTCTGTTTGGGTTATAGTTTATGTAAGGATAGCCACTGCAGGTTTTCCTGGTGCTCTATGAGCAAGGTGGTTTTGCCGAGGAACTTGATTTAGAAAGAACTCAAGTGGAATCAATGTTTGGTACAAGGTGCTGTAACAGAGCAGGTAACTGTAAAAGGTAATATTCTGTCAGACATTTTCTGTAGTTCTAATAATTATGTTGTTGGTCTTTTTGGGTGGGGGGTTTTTAGAGATGAAAAATACCTCTTTTTTTGTCACCAGGTTAGTTTGTGGAAAATTCTTGGCTAATGTAGGTACTGTAAATCAATGTTACTTGAACTGTACCTATATTGTACTCTGACCAAGATAAATATGGGTTAGGTACCTACCTGGAATTAGATATAGTAACTGTGAAGAAAAATAGAAGATAAAATAGAGATTATGAGCTGCTTCTGTCTGGTCTTCTCTCCAAGATGAGCAGTCTCCAATGGTAATGTTAATCTGACAACATGAGCATGATTAGCATTTCAAGACTCTTGATCATGTTGCTTGAATGTGGATTATACATAGACAGTGTTAAACCACACTGTCCTAGTTTGTTCAGTTTTGTAGGAAAAAATTTTTAAAAAACCCACACCAAAAAAATCTCAAAACAGGAAAAAAACCACCAAACAAAACCCCCCAAAAACTCAACCCCCCTCCAAACAAGCAAAAAACCTTGCCATCTCAGAGCAACCCTTAAAGTATAAGCAGACCAAAAGACCCACCAAACCAGCCTCAACTTGTCTTAGTAACCTCATGTCTCTGCTGTTTGGGTAAACCAGAGTAGTAGACAGTAGTTTTGTAAAATCTTCAGGTATTTAAATTTGTGCAACCCAGTATTTTGCAAACAACTACATTCATACAGCTCTGAGCTGATGATTTTGGACCCTGGTAGGAGAATGACATTCATATGAAATTGATGGATGCAAAGATTAGATCTGTAGATTGGAGTAGCTTTTGATATATTTAAATATAATATCCCTTTTATTTCCTTCACCTTCCATGCAATATGATACTAGCTGTATGTTCCGAAATTAGGATTTATAAATCGTAGCTGGAAAATAGATCCCAAAGATCCAAACTAACATTGTTCTAAAATAGCAAGAATTTATTTTTCCTCGATGGTGGCAGATGTTAACACGATGTTCTAACTGTGCATTGTTTACCTTTAAGGGTTATTACAAACTAGGACAAGTAGTAGCTGAAATTCCTGTGAAAACAGGAACTAAAATTAGCAAATTGCTGTATATAGTACAGATACCTGTCTCATCACAAAGCACTAAATGTCAGATAAAACAGCATCTTCAGGGTTGTTAAAAATTTATTTAGTTCTCTTAGGGGCAAGTGAGGTGTAGGGTAAAACAGCTCTAACCCAGTTATTTGTCTGCCCTGTGGAAAAGTAATCCATTGTTAAGCAATCGTAATTTTTCTTCCTACGTCCAATGCTTTGACTTAACCCTTTGGCACTGCTTTTTCTTGATTTGAATGAAAGATGAAGGTGCTCGGAACTATACAGCATCAGGCTGTTGCAGAGCAAAATCATTATTGACAGTCTTCAGCTTGAGTTTTGTGACTCTACATGGTCTGTTTTGGTCTAAATTGAGGTTTTGGAAGAGAAAAAACGCTTTCCTGGTGGTGGTATGCTACTGTCCACAGGTGCCTGAACCAGGAGTTTGGGATAACTTGTTTTAGTAAACAGGAGATGAAGCAAGTATGTAACAGGCAGGCTGGCTGCAGCAGACATTTGTCTGAAATATATATATGGCGAATGTCTCTTAAGCTGTGTACTCTGCTGAGGTTGGTTATTTACTTCAGAGGACTTGACCTGCTGATTGATCTAGTGTCTTTCACAGCAGACCTCAGTTTACATCTCTTCAAGTTCATAAATAGTGTTTAGGTGTCAAAATGATTCTGCTTCTGTCTTGATTTTGATGGTGTCAAAAAATCTTTTCTTTCTTTCTCATATGACAGATAATCTGGTGGTAGAAACAGAATTTTTTCTGCACTAGGTATAGATTTCCATAATAACTACAGAAGCTCCTAATTATAATGGTTACTTTTTTCCCCAGGAGGAAGATATCTCACTTATTTCCTAAAATGCTGCCTTAGTGTGTGTCTCTTTGGTAAATCTTATTTTAGTATCAAGCAAAACAAGGGGACAGGGATGAGACTTAGGAGAAAGTGGTATTTTTTGAGTTTTATGACAGATTAATACCAGTGAAAAATGTAGTATGAATGTTTACAGATTTATCAACTACATAAGGTATCCATCTACTATTTTCATGCCTGAAAGCAAGATATTAAATTGATGTGGCTGAAGTACACTTAAAGTATAAGATAATTCTAGTTAAGTGGTGTAATATTAGACTTCATTTAAACAATGGAAAAATGATGCTATTTTAAAGGACTTGCAGTTATTGTTGTATGGACATAATGAATCTGTACTCATGCTGAGGAAGAAATCAATTTCAATGCTGTATGGTAGTATGTGAACCTAAGTAGTATGAATTTTGGCTCTGATTTTTACTTTTACTAGTAATATAAGATTAATCTTAACAGCTGAGTTAATTGGAAAGAAAAAAGACATCAAACCCAGAAATAAGCCTCATGAAATCCATTAAGTAACTTAATGATTGGATAATTATCTTCATTTAAATTCAGGAATTGATCACTCTAAAATTAATTTTTGCTATCTTTGCACACTTTAAACACATTTATTGTTGAAGTGAGGGATCATTTTAATTTGATTGACAATTTGCCTCTTATTGTTCTTATAAAAAGAGTGTTATGTTTTGGTGTAAACTTGTATTACCATTATTAACCTTTTAAGGGAACGTCTGTTCAGTGGGGAGATTACTGCAGTTTAATGGATGTAACAATAGTGACCTAACCAAAACTGAAAACTGAATGAGCCACAACGTATGGAATAAAGGGCCTTAAAGTGCTTATGTTTGAATAACTGAGGCCAGACTTTTGGCTGACCTCCAGCTATTCTCTTAAGTGTACAGATTTTTTTCTATACATGTATTATCAGGCACAATCCTGTGATTCACACATCTCTTTCCATTCAGTAGTTTTGTCATTAGTACTGTTTTTCTACTTCTTTATTAAATTGAGATGGGAAGAGTGTCTCTAAATTTTCTTTAGTTGTGATGTTTTTGAAATGCTCTAGAACTAGATAAAAGATCCTGTTAATTTCCAATGTAATAATGAAGTAACAAAGAAATACTTAAATAGCTACAAGCATCTTCACCTACGTTCAGCGTGTGTGAGTCCTGAACACCCCCAGCCATTGCATAATTCTAGATGGACGTGTTTGGGGCCAGCTCTGATGTGGTATGGCTTTCTGGCCTTGAATCAGACTGCTGGGTTAGCAAGAGCTGTGAGAAGCCCCATAAGGGCATCTGTTTCCTTGAGCTCAGAAGCAGCACTTAAATTCAGGCCTTGGCCCTTGTCCTTTACCCTGGCCATGTGGCAGCTATGCCTGTACCTGACTAGCAGACCTGACCCCGACTCACTGGCTTAACCACAGGCTGCCTCATTATTCCAGCTCTTCTGACACCCATGGCACTGTTAACTGACCCCAGTTACTGTCACCAGACCTGCTCTGCTCTTCTGTTTTGACTGCTGTGGACTGTACTCTGCTGATGACACTACCCTGTGCCTGCCTTGCTGATGTGCTTGCCTCCTGGCTTATCTTCTTATCTGCTTGCTGGCTCATGGTTTCTGAAGTCTGCAGCAAGGAGGCTGTAGTAGAAAGAAATAATGTCAGCTCAAAAATTGAGTGTTAGATAAGTAATGGCAAGCAAAGAAAAACAAACCACCACCAAACCTTTAGGAGCAAACCTGTGGGAGATGTCTTTATTGGCCTCAAAAGCAGCTAGGCTGAGTGGAAGGTCCCAGAATACAGGTAGGCGGTAGAAGCTAGAGAGAACTGTAGAGAATGTGCCTGAGTCAACTAGCAAGTTCAGTCAGGGGAGACTTTATTAGATCCTGGACTAGTTTAAATGGCAGGTGTTAATCAGCGCAGGTTTCTAGTTTAAATGACAGGTACTAGTCAACAGAGGTTTCTGACACTGTCCAAAGAGCACTGAAGTATTAATGTTTCATAAAAGCAAAGTGGATTAAAATCAGGTGTTCTTTTACAATCTCATCATACAGCTGCTTTGTACTATTTGCCAAAGCACTGTTGACCACAGTTTTAGACAAAACAAATGTAGAGTATCTTGGATTGTTTTGGATTTGCAGTCTCTCTGTTCCTGTCATTAATCAGGCAGATTTATGGAGGAAGAGAATTTCCTAGCAGAGATATCACTTGGTGCTAGCAAGCTTAAGCTCCTTGGAGATACAAACTTAATGCAAGCAAAATGTTGCAAAATTTGGGTTTTTTAACATACTGTACTTTCTCAGTATCCTGTTTAGTACAGTGCAGGTATCCTTGTGTCATTCTGGTATGGAAAAATGATTCCATTTTAAGGGAGACTGTGCTGCAGCTGTATTGTAATGCTATTATGATGCAAAATTAGACTCTAATGTGATTCCATTACTACACCATTAATAGTTCCGATTACAGTGCCAAAACAATTTCAGCTCACCTGTGTGGAATGTGGAACTTGATGCATTGCCATTTTGATTCATTACAATTTGCAGTAAGAATTTTTAAATTACTTTAGTATAACTTTATGATTAACTAATTAAAATGTCTTTCCAGTTATTAGATCTGGTCACAGTGATAAGTAGACTTAATTTATGTGTTAATGCCACTTTGCAAGTACGTGGAAAGCATGTTGTGGTAATACCACAAGTTCTGATGTGGGTGATGACATAATATTAATAATAGAAAAGTCAAAATAACTTCTAATTTATTAGTGGCCTTAAGGAAATAGCTTAATATAGGAAACCAGAGTGCTAAATAAGGATAACTGCTGGTAAGATTTTTTTTTAATCTTGAAGTTGGTTTAGGAATCTGTGCAACTTAATGGATTCCAGTTTGGCTGTATTTACTGTCAGTGTTTTTATTTTTCTCTTTTACTTTATCATGTGTTATAACTTTTATTTTTATATAGAAGATAACTTGCATTATAAAACAACAGGAAAACACTTATTGTAGTGGGAGAAGCAGTTAACTAGTTATCAGATTTTTTCCGAAGGTAGACAGCTGACGTGGAGACCTAATAAGGAACTTTGTCATTGAATTGGTCACTTGACAAAAGGTCAGATAACTCTCACAGAGAGAGCTCTCTAAAGCAGAGGGGCACAGACCAAGATCAGAAATGGACAATTTCAAGAAGGATTTGCTAGTGATCAAAGAGGAAGTGTGTCAAAATGTGGAGATACAAATCTAAATTAAGCAGTGATGGCTCTGGGCTTCTGTGCATAGCACTTCAAATCACTTTGCATGAAAAAATACTATCAATAGATACAATTAAGAAAAAAAATCAAGTAATTCTGTGCATTCTATGTGCAGGTTTAAGATTTTCCTCTGGTCAAGAACTTGATAGTTCTTGTATTTGTTAATTTAAATACTGATGGTCTAATGGAAGACTTTTAAAATCCTAAGATGTACCATCTTTGAAAAACAAAACCAGAAGGTAAAGTTAAGGTATTTCTCTGCATACTCATATAAATATTTTTTGAGAGAGTGTGTATAAAATTGGTCTTGAAAATGCAGTCTGGAAGTGATTTATCCAGACACTTCAGTTTCCTGCCTTCAAGACCAGAACTAGTTCTTTCTCTAGCACTACATTCTATCTCTTACTCTGTCTCTAGAAACTTCTGTTCCTGTGTTGAGGATATACCTCTGCTATCAAAATGTCTTTCAGGACTGATGTTTTCTTTCCTCCCTGTGATTTCTGTCTATTACCAGACCTCTCTTTTCCTTAAGCAATTTTTTCTGCTCTTCCAAACCCTTCTTACATTCTCATTGTCATCTTTATGTAACATCATCTTTTGCTGTTTCTGACCTTATGCAGTACTGCTTGCCCGACTCCTCTGTTCAAAGTCTAGGGTGGTCTAAATGAAAGTTAGATGTGGTTTAGACTGTAGAGACTGTTTACTGTCCTGGTAACAGCAGGAAAATGAGCATTATTTTTAATGCCCCTGGTGTCTTCAGGAGCATCCACCACTTAAGTATATGATATGCTTTGAATTCTTTGGCAAGTGGCAAGACTTAGAGAAATGCTTTGAAATTACTGGAATATCTTTTCTGTGGAATATCTGAAAGGAATAATGTAAAGCTGAATTTCACCTGTGAAAGACCTTGGCTGCTTCTCCCTGTATTGGTATCTGTATTTTAGATGAAAGGAGTGGAGTCTTTTTGAGTAATTTCCTTTTACTAATTCTGTTCAGGAAAGTTGTATATTAGCATATATCACTTTTGCTGTTTATGCTGCATAAACTTGTAGCTTTTAAGTTACAAGTGGCCTACCAGTACCTGAAGGGGCTACAAGAAAGCTGGGGAGGGACTTTTTACAAAGGCAGTTAGTGACAGAACAAGGGGAAATGGCTTTAAACTGAAAGAGGGGAGGTTTAGATCAGATATTAGGAAGAAATTCTTCACTGTGAGGATGGTCAGACACTGGAACAGGTTGCCCAAGAAAGCTGTGGCTGTTCCTCCCTGGAAGTGTTCAAGGCCAGGTTGGATGAGGCTTTGAGCAACCTGGTCTAGTGGAAGGTGTCCCTGCTGATGTCGGGGGGTTGGAACTGGATGAGCTTTAAGGTCCCTTCCAACCCAAACCATTCTGTGATAAGAATACTGTATATCAAGGCTTTAAATAATTGACACCACAGAAAACCCAGGCTACTATATATAAGTGTACTGGGCTTTTCCTGCCTCTTCAGTGGCTTCTGACACAACATGGAGTGAAACTGCCTGCAGGTAAGTGGGAGGTTTGAGATACCTGCCATTACCTTCAGTTCAGGGAAGAAGAATCCTTTTTTTTTTCTCCCCCTTACACTTTCCAGAGCTGTTGACTGAAACAGCAGTGCATTGTATTTGGGCAGGAAAATGCATTCTGCTCAGCCCAAGTCTGTGGAACAAAATTGTGCAGTAACCAAATAGAATTGTAAATCTCACTGCCTCATTTCCAAGTGCAAGGAACAACTTGTTTAATCTTTTCACAAACACAAGTGTATGTATCTGCAATATAGTAAACAAAGACAGAGAATACCACCAACCTGTATGCTGAACATATAGTTTTCTCCTTGGGTAGCAGATGAAAACCAAACTGTATTATTCCCTCACAAAAAACATGTTTGCATCATATTTTGCTTAACCATTATTTGGTCATGACAGATTTGGTATTTAATGATGCAGCATGAGTTACTGTTGTGTACTATATTAGCTGATTGCCAACTAAACATTTGTAGTAGTGGATGCTTGATTCTGGAATTGATTCCCTGTGTATCTCCTGTAACCCAAATATGAAAGTATTTGTTTCTTATCCAAGCTATCTCTTGTCCGTTTTTCACACATTCCGCTTCAGGCGTTTTGCTTGGAGTACTGGCAGAGGGGTGAACTGAAATACGTAAGATTTTGATCTAGGAAGAACTGCTTGAGGGGAGGAATTCAAGGCAAGATGTTACTTGATTTTTTTTTTTAAATCTTGTCTCCATTTCTTCTCTCATCAAATAATAAGGATAAACACTGAAAAAAATGAGACTATCCTTTTTTTAGCTGCGTAAATATTTCTATTCAAGTGAAGTAGAGTAGCAGTGAAAGCAGTTTCTCCACTGTTTGAGTGATATAAAACATAATGAAGCTGAAACCAACAAAAGGAAGTAGTTACTGTTCTGAAATCTGCTGTAGTTTAAAAAAAATCTCTCTGCATACATTCCTAAAAACAGCACTAGTAATGAAATTGTTCGTTATTGCAAAGAATTCTAAAGTAAAATGCTACATGGCACTCAGCATTTCTCCAGCAGCAGTGGCTAAACGTATGAATAAGTAAAACTGTTTCACACCTGTATAAAAAAAGACAAATTTTTTATAAAGAAATATTCAGAGACTTGATGACTACCTAAAACTTTGTTATAGTGTTCAATTTCATAGAATTAAAAATAGAACAAACTGAATGTAATTCAAAGAAGAATAGTAGTTCCATGCTGGGGGAAGTAAAACTTGCACAGGAGTTAGCCCTTTTAGAAAACTGGTCAGCTGCAAAACAGCCTTGTGTAAACATCCTTGCTTTACAAAAAAAGAAACAATTGTAGAATGTCCGTAAATGTCCTTTTGTGTAGATTGAAACATTGCTAAAATTGGCCAAGTGCCAGGAAAAAAATTGCTAGAAGTTTGAGAGTGCCTGAGCTATGAAATTTGATGTACTCAGGATTTTAATAGAATGTAGAGGATGTAAGTAATGAATTAAATATTGATACACAACTGTCTCACAATCATGCCTTGGGTAACTAGTGCCTTTGAAACTAGTCTGATTTTTATCAAATTATATATTTGAATATTTCCTTCACATGTTCTCTAAAATCAGTGTAAGTTATTGTTATGTGTCTTGCTTGCCTTGATCTTTAACTTCCGTGACAACAGGATACAGATAAATATATTTGCATAACAATTGTAGACAATGTTTAGTGTCACTGCTACTTTCTGTTAGTGCTGCTCGCTGCAAGAAGAAAATAGCATCACTTTGAGACATGAAAGGAGCTTTTGTTGTAATAATTGATGAAAAATGTGCACCGAGATGGTCATTTGAGGAAAATCAAATGACAGTAAAAAAGACACCGAGTAGGAGAATGCTATTTTGTATCATTTGGAAGCTATTTCTGTCCAGCTTTATTGCTGATATTGGTTGATAGACTTGAAGGAAACTATTTAACTGACATAATACTGGGTTCAGATTGTTGTGTATTAAACATCTAAAATGGATGCAAGATAACCTCTCCTAATAAACATCAGCTATTAGATTATTACTTTTTGGAGCATCAGTCACTTTCAAATTCAAGATCCACAACTTTCAGATCCTTGAATGTTACATAAGCTGATATACAGTAATGAGCTTTTCCACCTCCCATTCAAACTGAGAGGAAATATAATTACATGAAAATCAGTATTCAGGAATACTTATGTTTTATGCATCTTAAATTGACACTAGGTAAAGATAATGCTGGTATATTATTCTGAAATTGAGCATGTTTAAACAATATATATATATATTCTGAAATGGGACTGTAGCTTGTAGATGACAGTGCATATTTACATATGAAGAATTAAAGGCAAAGCACTGAGCATTTGCTCTTTACACAGAAGGAAATTGTAGATTGATACTTCTATATTGTTACAAAAGTGCAATCATAAACAAAGGCTCAGATCTAGAATATTGCTATTTCTCTGTTATCTTGAAGTTGAGACAATCCTCACTTTAGAGGTACTAGAAACAAAGTAGAGAAGGCAGGGTGTTTGCTCCATTCTGTCCAGTCTGGATTGGCAGATGGGATAAACTCAGGGTTCTAAATTAAGTACTGACCAAAGCATTGATTTACAGATAAAATCCATTATTCTTGCTATTTCTTATAAGCAACCTATACTATTGATTTTTCCTGAAGAATCTCAGTAAAATTGTCTAGAAAAGCAGAAATTCCATTAACCATTAGGCAGTTTTCCTCAGAATAAGTGCCTGAAACTTTTTTGCTAACAAGTTTTAACGTGTATCTAAAATTCAGAGTATGTGATGTAATGTGTTTGTATTTTAAATTACTTTTTGTGATGTAGAAGTACTTTGTCCTCATTGATCATTAAGCTAAAATTTCTTTATATTTGAAAGGAAACAATTCTGCAAAATCAAATTAGGGGAGTTTACGGAGAAATAAAGACATTTCTGTTATACTGTCTCATTGCTGTTCAGCTTCAGGTACTATGTATACTTAGGTAAGTATTATGAGTTCAGATGCTGCTTGGATGCAAGAAATTGGCATCTTTGGATTTCTCTTAGACTTTCATTCTGGAACGCATACTGTTTCTACCATACAGATTTTGACTGATGGATTTGTGGCATTTAATTGATTTGCACTAGTCAGAGCATTATTTCAGGGTTTAACTCCAATTTGTTCTCAGTATTAATCCTAGATGTGTTCAATGTGTTGAATTTTACCTACATGACTTCTAATATATAGCATTCTACCTAAATTTTACGTAAACTACTTAGCATTAACTGTTTGTAAGCTGTAGTTAGCTTGTAGACTAATGAATTATGAGACTTCTTAGGTGTATGATTTTTATATGGACTTAATTTTAAGAAAGTTTTAAATAATCTTCATCCTTTGTATTTGATTGGAGTAATTCCTTCTTACATTTTGAAAGGATCTGTGCATTTGTAAGTCAGAAGGGAATATGAGGAAAAAAAGTGTGAATTGTGAGTTCAGGAAGAACGTGTATCTATCCTCTAGCTCTTACAACTAATTTGTGTGTGTTCACTAATGAGAAACTTGTGGTCTCTATGGCAACTCTCTCATTTTGCACCTTCATTTCCTAGTATAGAAAATGAATTTCTATGTGGAAAACTAAAACATGCAAACAAAATATCCCCCTATCCTTTATTTCCTTTTTCTATTCTCCTTGCCTATGCCCTTACCTCCAACATCCATGTGGAACGGTTTGGCCAGGAAGAGGTGTCTTGAAATGCCTTTTGTCAGCAGTCCTGTGCTGCAGTTCCTTATGCCTGAGATGAAGTAGGAGTTTTTTTTGTGTGCCCTCAGTTTTAGGTGTCTTTTACCACAACGAAGTTCAGCTGTTCTGTAAGAGGTGTACTCTGAGTCTTGAAGGATAGAGCCCTGAGAACATTTTGCCAGACCAGCTTATCCTACGTAGAAGGTAACAGGATGCCTGCTTCCTGTTCCCTGATAGCTGAAACTTTTGGATTTGCAAAAAAAACCCCAGTTTCAGTTAGAGTTATGGCATGTGTAGATAAGAAAGGATATAGTCTAGTTAAATAACTCAACAAATGTGTTTAGTAAATACTGCTGTTTAAAATATTAATGCTTTTTCAGGGCCAGTCTATTTTTTTTTTTACTGAAGGCAGGAGATGTTAGGAAAAGTTATGAGTTGTTACCTTCTTGTAAAATGTTAAGTTATTTGAGGTACAATAAATGCCATGTTGTTTTAGTTCATCTCTTAGTACAGCAATGTGATGAGTGAATATGTATGTTCCAATGTATCTGGACACAGTGTGTGGTATCACTTTTCTAGCACCTTTTATCAATGGTGACCAAATGTTCTTCCTATGCACATAGGGGTTTTTTTTGAGAAAAGTAATCCAAACACCAACAATCTTAATAGTAATAAAAATGACACCTTAGAATTTTGCAGGTTAATTTAGCACTTAATCTGCTGTGAAGGGTGATGGCACTTTCTGTATTACTATAAATATTTAAGTATTCTGGGATCCAAATGAGACCCAGAAAGAAAGAATGATCACTTTCAAGTCAAGCTGTGCAACTGTCTTGGAATGTAAATGCACAATATAGAATATTAGGATAGTATTGTCTTCATTATTTGCTATAGTCTTAGTGTAGTATTGACTGGTTGTTTGGGAACTGCAATACAAGGGAAATATTTACCAGTTCTCCCATAACAGTATAATTAGAAAATAGATTGATATATTTTCTACCAAGTCATGTGTTTTCACCATTTACTTAAACAAAAGCTTATTGCTCACCCATGTGCTATTGTACTATAAACAGTTTGTGCTTAAAGCTGTGTGGAATACACAAAATGTGATTGTTGGAACATTTTGAAGATGTTTGGTGCATTCGGATATCCTGAATAAAGTATTCTTAGCCAAACCATGTAAATCTTATTTGGGTTTTGCGTAAACTTGAAGACTTGTACTATATGAAGTAATATTGTTTGTTTTGTATATAAAGGTTTGAGTTGGACTCTCTAATGTATAAGTGTGCTTAAGTTACAAGTACCAAAACACAAACTCTTTACTTTGCGCAGGGTGTGCATGTAGTAATCTTACCCTAAAATTTTACAAGGTCATTAATGGGCAGAGGCGTTACAAAACAAACCAGAAAAGCCCCAAACACCCTAATAAACCAAGTCCCTCTGCTACGAACTTAAAGGTTACATTTTGTGTAACAGTCATGGTTTCAGATGAGAAGCAAATGACCGAAGTGTATATAAACAAGAAATATCAATGTAGATTTTTTCTATCATTCTCTTATCAAGGAGCCTAAATGTTTTAAAAGAATCAAAAAAATTAGTTGAAGCAGATGTTGTGTTCTGTGGCTATTTCTGTATAAGGACTGATCTAAAACTCCAGATTTAAAATATCCTCAGTCTTTGGAATGGCTCAATTCCTGATTGTGTAGTGTGCTTTCAGTTGAGTCAGCATTTGCCTATATGCCTGCAGGAAATGGTTAGAAGTCCTGGTCAGTGCTTTGCCAGGGCCTTCAAAATCAAATGGAGTATCTATCATGCATCTCATCCAGGTGAATTTCAGTCTGAGCTTGAGAAATTATGGTCAATAAGTGAGCCCCAATCTCCCCTTTGATCCATAGTGTTGGGTGTGACATAATCTTATTTTTCCAGCAGACTGGCAGTGGGTGTGTTTGACTAGTTCCAGCATCACCTTCCCTGACAGCACAGACAGTTCCCCATAAGGAATAATGAATTTTGACATGGGTACTTTGTAAACCTTATTTCTACAAAGCCAGAACACCACTTTATACCTGTCCTTTGAAATATGGTGCATGTATGCATGGCTGACTTCTTGTGCACTGATTTTCTTGAGTTAGCATTTTTAGTTGCAATTTGTGCATTTTTTCCTGCTGCAGTTCCTAAAGAATTTAATGGGCCCTGCTGACTAAAAGGGCTGCAGGTTTTGTGAGCATCTGTCATAAGATAATAATCTTGTAATTCTTGGGAAATGCCAGAGTCTGCGGTTTCAGAGTGTACAAAATTTCATATAGAACTAGCAGTCTAACACTACACCTTATAAACCATACCCACCAACAGCAAGGGTTGTGGGAAGATACAAAATTAAGGACAATCTCTCTGAATGTAGACCAGTCATTTATTTGAATTTTGTAGAATATCTGGATTTTAAATACAAATACTATAGAATTAAATGTAAAATGACAATTATGTGTCCTGTATAGTACTTTCCACCCATCAGGATCCATCCAAAGCATGTAATGGTGATTTCCACAACATTTACAAACTGCTTCATTCTCATTGGAAAACAGCAATTATGCATTGCTGACTTGGCTCTGAAAATGATTAGAGTGTAGCCTGATCTTATGTTCTGAATTCTGCTAAATTGCTTTGGTTCAATTTACACTTGGTTTCTATATTGTAGTAATAGGAACATCATTCTTAACTCAGACTATGGAGATGACTTTTTAAATGTAGTATACTTCTGTGAGTCTGAGTTCTTGTGAAGAAAGTTTAATCAGAGTGGAAGTATGATAAGCTAGTATGTATTTCTTAATGTATTTTCTATTCCTATACAGGAAAGCTAAGCACACAGCTTGTGTTAATTTTTGTTTAAATAACAGTGAACTCTAGCTTCATTTAGGTCTCTACCTATTATGATCCAAATGCAGTTGAAGTAGCCTAGCTTTAAAGGCTAGATAAAGGAGAGCATCCTTCTGTCTTGAGAGTGTGGGCTACCTGTTTGAGCCTAGGTTTTCTTTAGTCTTCCTCTAGCATACCTAAATCCTGCCTGTGCTCCAAAAGGAAATGATGACCCTCAACTGAATCAATGTTCATTTCTCTTCCCCCTTCCAACTTCTTCGTATGGAAGATTAGTCTTTTCAAAAACCTCTAAAGCTTGAGGTCCTACCCCTGCCATCCCAGTCTGTGTATGCAGGTCATACTCTCTTCTTGTAAGTGTTCTTGTGAGGTAATTTGCATTTCTCTTCCTAATAATCCACACAGACTCCAAAAGGAACCATACACTAGATTGAAACAAAGTTGTTTTTTTAAGACTACTCTGAATTTGCAGACAACTTTTTAGTATTGTCCCCTCACAAGTGCTTTATCTTGGCCTTTTAAAGATTAGAGCTCCTGTGTTTGAAAGATCCTGTCAAGTATCACGGCTAGCTGTACTTCTTTTCCATTAAGCTTTTTTGCACACTTAGGTGCATATGAACCTTTTTAACCTAAGATTTATCACCTAGGTGAAGCCACAGCTGACCTCATTCAGTAGTCCTGCTTTGAGTGGGAGGCTCAACTGTATGAGCTGCAGTGGTGTCTTCCAACCAGAGTTTCTAAACTAAATCCCCAAGCAGCTTTTCTGTTTATATGCCAATGTACCATTATCTTCCCACGCCCTACAGGCAACTTTTTCTTTAGTGAAAACTGTGGTAGTTGGAGTTCTGCTTCTGAGTATTGTAGAAGTAAGTGTTCAGAAAGGTGACTTAAGATATTCAAAATGTAATCAGGGACTCGAGGAAAGAAGCAGCTGGTGACATACTGGGTTTGTCTAGAACCAAGATGCTTTGGAGAAGTTGCAAGACATTTCAGTGAACACCTCTGTAACTGCCTCTCACATAAGTCTGTTTCCTGATTGATGGTGCTCTGCTTGCATTTCATAATTTTACTTTGCTCTCTCCTTAGAGGTGAGGTGCTGGAAGATGAATACAGTAGATGGTTCTTCTCTACCATGTTCTTAGGATTTTTTGTTTGTTTGCTTTTTGGAAGCCTTGAGATTTTAGTTTTGCTTCTGCCTTCAGGGCCTCACTAATTTGAAATCTCTCTTTTAAAAGTTCAGCATACCACCATTAGTTCCTATTATGATAATTTCATTGGAGTGCTCTGTTTGCACTTGACTGTACCACAGTTATTAAACTTGTCTAGTACAGTATCAGAGTTGCCTTGCTGCTTGATGGCTGTAACTTTGGATGGTTCCAAGGAGAAATATTTCCTTAATGTCTTGAAAACTGAGTTCTTGGAGATTATAACGAGCCCCTGTTATGTATGGCTTGTTTTTTATGGAGGTAGTTTAAGTAATTTTTTACTACACCTTTATTAGTCTTTTTATTCCTCTTGTAACTTTTTTCTGTTCTTGAACAAGCAGTCTGTCAGCCCCTCCACTGAATTCTGTGGTCATAGAATGTGGTTGCTTCAGGCAATGTGGATTCAGTCGTGTGCCCTTTTCCCTTCAAGGGCTGCATAGGTGAAGCTACAGAGCTGTGCCTAGCAAGCTGAATGTGAGTGGTGTGAGCAGGATGAATTAGGTTATGCAGGGTCACAGGCTCTCTGTAGTGTGGCTGAGTCCTAAGGATGCTGCTGCTGGCAGCATTTCTGCTGGAATGCAGACAACTGGTTATTGCCAACCCAACTTCAAAAAACATGGGTGGAAATGGAAAGATTTCTCATGGTTTTCATTAAAATATTTTCAGGCACAGAAGTGTGTGTTGAACCAAACCACTTAAATCCCAGAAATACCCAGCAGATGGCAGTTTGATCAAATATGTGGTTATTTGATTTACCTGGAACTCTAAAAAGCGTTAAAGATTTATCCAAATTCAATAAAACTCCTCTCACCAAATCATATGCTTACAGCTCTTTCAGTACATTGAAATGACATTAAACTGGTAATCTAGCTTCCTATAGTGCTTGATTATATAAAAGCCGATATCCTGAGTCTTGACTTAAACCTGTAAAACTAGGCTGAAGCTTTACCAGTCCTTGCAGTAAATTTAGGAAGTCTAAAAATCTATTTAAAAAACTCTAAAGACAAGATAGCACCATTCTTTCATGTTGTCTTGTACTTTGTGAATGATATCTTTTTATATGAAAGCTGATCTGTGTCTGGGATAGCTAGGAAACTGGGTGAGAGGTTTCTTCTTGCTTATATTCAGGTAGCTGCATGTTTATACATGTGAGGAAGTACAAATGATAATATTAAAGTGTAAATTGACCTGTGCCTATACCTCTCTATTAGTATAAACTGAAGAGAACTCTTTGTATCATTATGTTGTAGTTGAACAGAGGTGAGTGCGGTATGCACACTTAAACTTTAAAATACAAAAAAATTTCAGTTGCAACATGTACTTAAATATTGTCCTGGAATTCTGCATGAATGGGTTGTTATGGCTCTGTTCATTCTTGTTCTTAATTACTGGTTTTTCTGTCCCTCATTTTGTACTTCTTAAAAAAAGAAACAGAAATAGTGTTTGCTCTTGTGCTTCTTGTCAGAGCACATGTATGTGTCTGAGTGTGCAAACATCACATGATGGTTCTTACTCTGTGGTCACCTGGTAGAATTCTACATTACTGTTTGTGATCCTAACAGTTACTAAAGACATGTAGAGGAAAAATACGTAAAAACTTAACAAGCCAGGGAAACTGTGTAACTTCACTGAAATGTAGTGCATAGTAATTATTGCAAAATCAATAAAGAGTAATCAGTGTTTAGGCTAAGACCATGAGAAGAAGCTGTTTTTTCTGAATGCTTCCTTATTTAACTATAGTTTTAGAATAAGTTAAAGTAATTACTGTGCTCACCTAAATAATTGGATTTTTTGGTTAAACTGTTTCTCATTCTTAGCAACATCTGTTTTCATGTGGGAACCCTTCAAATTCTGAAAGTTTCTTACTCCTCTAAGTGTCTGTCAAGCTTAATTTACCAAGGTCTTTAAGATGTGGCTTTGTTTGGTGTGTTTTCTTGAGTTCTGTAAATGTTTGTTTAAATGTTTTACTTAAAATTATTTAAATATTTATTTTAAATACTTTAGTTACTTGAATAAAAGAGGCATGAGGACTGCTGAAACAAAAACATAGGTTGCACCTCTTCATCTGAGGAGGAAATGTCACACTTCGTAATGGCTGTGGTCTTCACCTACAGTCCTACCTATGCCTGGATTGGAAATATTCAGAGACTTGTTTGTCAAACAAGTAATTTAATAGTTATGACCAAAGAGAGCACTAAGATTGAATGGATGGGGTTTTTATTCTCTTTTTGTTTACATGCTATTATGATTACTGTACAGGCCAGAAATTACTCCACACTTCTGCTGGTTTTTCTAGGACTTGACCACGAAAACCCAGCCACACCTCCTAGCCCTCAGTTACACGGTTGACTTTGATATGCCACTAGAATCAAATATACTTGGAGAAAACCATACAGATTTTTAACTACTTAATTTAATAGTACCTGGTTAAATGCAAAGAAGACTCAAAGGGGATATGCAGTGATTTTATTT
This sequence comes from Antrostomus carolinensis, assembly GCF_000700745.2. Classification (NCBI taxonomy): domain Eukaryota; kingdom Metazoa; phylum Chordata; class Aves; order Caprimulgiformes; family Caprimulgidae; genus Antrostomus; species Antrostomus carolinensis. The sequence continues at coordinate 28,225 of NW_010307459.1, read as the reverse complement.
TCTAGTTGGATTTCCCCTGTCATAGGAGCACTTCCAAATGCTGCTGTTTTGATGGTAGCTCTTCAGTTTGTATGGAAATACTTAAAATTGTCTTCAAGTGAAAAGGAATACCTGACTTGTATTAACATATTCCTAGAGTGAATCAATGATGTCTGCTCTGTTACAGTTAGGTTCTTTCATTTGGCACAAGAGATGTTAATACCTATTATGCAAGTCTTCAACTCTTGCAGTCAGTGCCTTGTGTTTTCTGTTAGTCCTGCACAGTTTGGGGGTGTGGAGGGGAAGGGTTTCATCACTGGTGTACACACAGCAAAGTAATATGATCAGACTCAAGCTTGACACAGGGAGTAATCTGTGATATGCTAACGTTTCAGTATCATGTTAGTATTGCATTAGGCTAATATGACACTAATACAAAATGACAGGACAAATGACTAATACAATAAGACTTTCATATATTACTTTAGGGCTGCTGTATCTGTCCTTTCTAATTCACCTGAAACCCTGCTTAAATGCAGAATGAGAGCTGCACCTAGAGCATAGCTGGGGAAAAAGCCCATTTTAGGAAGAAGGCCATTTCAAATATTGTATAACTACTAAGATAAAAATACTCTTACAACACTTGTGCTTTACACACAAAAATGATGGCAGTTTTCCCAAAAGGATACAATGCAATGGTGAACTGCAGTTTATTTAAACTGTTTGTGTCTACAATGATAATTGAGTAGAATTCTGTCTCAACTTTAAGTTGATGACAATATATAATTTCCTCAGAAGGGACCAGGATGCTACGTGGCTGGAAGCTCAGTCATGAAGGATTACTTCTAATAAGGCATTTCTGTGGATTTTTGACTAATCCTTTCAACTTCCTAAATTCCAGAATGGAAAGGATGAAGTAGCACTGTACTTTCAGGAGTTCACAACTTCTCATTTTTGAATGGTGCATGCAGTTATTATGGTGAACAAGGTAATACTTTTTCCAAAACTCTATGGTCTCTGTTAACTATCCTGCAGAACTGCAGTTCTGTATGACTTTAAATTTATAATGAATTACCTTAAGAAGTATTTGCTGGCACATGTTACTGACTTTACTACTCTTCCCTGTGTTCTTATTGTTAGAATGTAACAGTGAGGTTATTTTAGAGGCGGAAATTCTAGGCCGTTACATAATAGCCATGTTCAGCTAGTTGTGTATGTATGGATATGTCTGAGTAATTAAATAATGAGCTGAAGTCAAATTAGAAAGGTACCTTAAAAAGGCATGTGTCAACTTAAATAAGTCTTAAAAATCTGTAGGTATATCAGATATTGTCTCAGGGTAGCACAACAAGAACGTCAGTGGAGGTTGTAAAAAGAGGCATACAAGTTTAAAGCTGAAACACAAGGTTTGTTCCCTTTTGGATGTTGCTTTTGTAGTCAGTAGAAAGGTGAATGAAAAGTTTCCTGAAAGGTTGTCAACTTTCTTAATGAACTCCATTTCCTCCCTTACTGCTTGATCAGGGCCAAGCATGCAGTACTAAGATGTGTCCCCCAGGCACCTTCTCAAATTAAACCAACCCTGGGCAAAACTGAGTGGCCAGATAGAACCACAGGACATCCCTGTTTGAAAGTAAATCTTCATGACGTCTATTTGAACAGTCTTGGATATCCATCTTCCTCACTTTCCATGTTGTTTACTACCTAAGTCAGCTTTATCATTTATCAGGTTCCTGTGATCCTTTGCTCAGAAAGTTTAGGTAAAAGCAGCCTGGTGGTAGAATTTGACTCCTAATGGTAATGCAAAACCAGGTAAAATGACTTTTTTTTTTTCTCTCAAAAGCCAGGTAATAAGATAAAAATATTTTAAAATATTTAGTGTATGTACATGTGTTAAAATAAGCAAATTCAAGTAATTATTTTTTTCATATATAAATACTGTAGCAGAATGTGATGTTATTGGCAATGGAATAAGCCAGTATATCCTGTTGTGAAAAGTGCCCTGTCACAACTAATGTGAACCATGTCAAGGCTGCACTTGTACCTCAGATGGTCTGTCATTCTCTGGCTATGCCTTTCCCAGCTTCCCAGGAAAAATGTTTTGAGTCAGATTATATTACTGATGTCAGAAATGCCAGTTGCTGGTATGAGTAGAAAAGGAGGGAATGTGAGTGGGGCAGTGGTTCAGTCTTAAATGATCTTAAACCAAGAGTAAAACAGAAGGTTAAAGAAGGGAATGAGATTCTTGAATGTGTAAGCGAAGGCACAGAAAACAAGTGCCTAACTAATATTGCCATTCTAGATGGTATTACTTAAACCCAAAGAGAGATGCTGGTGTCTTGTTATGTTACAAGTTTAAAAAAAAATGATGATGAATTGGACAAGGTTCAGAAAGTGCTAAGACTAGCTGGAAAATGCATTTTAAATTAACTTCTCTTACGTGTTTCTTATCCAAAAGAAACTCCTGCATTACTTGAAATTTTGAGTAAGAATATAAACCAAAATTCTACCCAAGAACTTACTTTCTGGTCTCCCAAATTCCCCTTGTGCTCTTGTGTGTGCCTAAACAATTGCTGTGGTCAACTACAGAGCATAAAGTAGAAAACAGGTGGTTGAAGCATATGTAAACATGAAATCTCTATATTTTTAGTTTCCCCACATAAACATAAAGGTTAATGAGTTCCTCTTGTTTCTTTCTCTTACCCAATGTGTGTTTGTTGAATATTCAATATAATGGTCATATCATAGCTGTTAGGTTGTAGTCAGGTTTGGTAAACTGAGACCGAAATATTCCTCGGTTTATGGAGTTCATAGGCATAGTTCATAGGTACTGAATTCGTAGGTACAATCTTGAAAGTTAAAGTAGTGATGGATTGCTTTCTTCTGCCTGGTTTTAATCAAACCCACAGTATTGCTCACTTTTTAGGGATGAGAGTGAAATAAAATGTGGATTTTTTTATATTGTACCTGCTGCTAAGTAGCTCTTAATGTAGCTTGAATAGCATTGCACATGTAAATTGGAGAGCTCATCAGCTTGGAGAGCTTATCTGGAACTTTGCCATGCTTAATGTACTGGACAGTTCAAAGCTCACCAAGCTCAAGATTTAGGATAGATGTTTGTCTATGCCCTACTATTCAAGATCTGAAATGATAGAGACTCTGCAGTCTCCCCAGGCAATCTCTTCCAGTCTCTACTAATAGAAGGGGATTTGTTTGTGTTTAAGCTGAGGCTTACTCATTGTAATTTAAAGCCATTACTAGTCCTGTTCACGATGGGCATGGAGAACAGATTATTTTCTTCTTTGTATAGCAGTAGGGGGTTATAAATGTGTCCCTTCTTGTACAGAAACTTCAGGTGAGAGTTTGGAAACCCTGCAGTCCTATTCTTGTGTATTGCCTATGTGAAACTACCGGGAAGTATCTTTATGCTGTTCTCATCAGTATGTAAACTATGATTCCCTTCTCAGCATGAAGGTACTCATGAGACAGTGGTGAAAATTAATGTGCATTATCACTGCTAGCATTTTTACAGGGGACTGGCCATAGTTATTTCTTAGCCTGACAACCCTTTTCAAGGATAGATAGATTAGAAAATGGAAATAGTGTTTTTCCAATCTGCCCAATTAAGTAATTGGTCAACAATGAGTAACATCACAAAAGAGTGTTTTGAGCCAGATATTAGAATACTTCTGAGAATTGTTTTATAACTGGCAGAATTAGAAAATTCTTTTTTTATAAAGAATATGTTGGATGGTGTTGTAGCATAGGCTTGTAGCTACTTTGTGTAGTATGCAATAGGATAGAGAAAGTTGTAAACCTTGTTACTAAAGCAGCAATTGTAAGTTTCTTACAAGGTGTCAGGGTGTTCTTGAAGCTCTCTAGCAGTCACTCAGTCATTCTGCAATTATTGCTAGAGTGTCTTCAGAGTTACTACTGTTTTACAAACAAAATAGAAAAGGCACATAAGTATTTTGTGTGTGTATGTCCTCCAGAGTTACGGCATTGGGGGTGTATTCTTTGTCCTGTGACTTGGAAGAACAGACTGGGGCAGTTTGCAGGAGAGCCAGCAATAGAGTTGGGGTCAGAAATGAATCTGATCACACAGGGAGTAGCAATCCAGAGATTGTTTCGTTAAGTGACAAGTTGGTACATGAGCTCTCCCTGGTGAAAGGGGAATAGATCTGGTGCTTTACTAAAGAACATGTGAATTTGTTTCCATGCTGATTGTGCAGGATGTGACCTAAATGATATTAACCCATTATTAGACTTGAGTCATGTGTCATAATGGCTCTGCACAGGTTTCTCAGGTTGCTGCAATGAGTTGGTGTCTTATTTTTCTAGATGTCAGTAGACTTGGGAGTACTTGAAAACCTGTATTCTACACTTAGCAAGCTTTTTAATATTGACTTCAGAGCTTTATATATGTAATAATTATTTTCAATTAACTTACCTGCTTGTATTTAGAAAGATTGTTATGCTGGAGTTGTGTAGTCTGCTTGTCACTTGGCTAGTTAGCATTATTAGAGTCCATGGAATTAATCTGATTGATTATGCTGTAGAAAAGTAATGTTTGTCTTGTTTCATCTGTAATGGTCTATGCATAAAAATGAGGAAAGGCTTGAAAAAAGAATATTATTAATTAGGCAATCTGGTATAGGTAGAAAAAGCAAAACTGCTCTCTGGAATACAGAGCTTTTGCTGGGGCTTAGGGAAGGGTTGTTTCGAAAACCTTGTCTGCTTTTTCTAGCTGTAGTAGTTTATGTACTAATAACTATCACTTCTCATTATGGATGAGGGGAAAAAAGAGCATAATTAGTTTACAGTTCTATAAGTCTTTAGAGAAAATTGAGTCTACTTTAAAGTTAAGGAGTGGCTGTATTTTTTCAATATTAAGGCCTAAGGCTTCATCATCAAAGGAATTTTGACATCTAAATCGTTAGTACATTTATTTTGGTTTATGATTAATAAGCAGGCCAAGAAAAATATTGTATTTTGTCTGAAAAATAATAAAAGACAGAAATTAAAAAATGTTTGTTTTGCTGAGGTACTTAGTATTTTGTAGCCCAGAAGAATAATGTAGCTGGAAGAATGAATAGCAAGTGATAAGTGCTTAAGTGGTACCATAAATCACATTTTAGAAGTCTGCCAATATGTTTTACAAAATGAATTTCTATGGATAAATGGAGAAAAATGTAAAATAAAGGAACACACTGTGAAAATGGCAGTGATAGAACAGTGTCTTTACAGCAGTAAGTGGTGTAAAATTTGAAGGAACTATAAAATGTTCTGGTACCAGCAGCTCTGCGATAGTACTGCATCTTTGGGTTTGTGATTTTTTGGAGTTGGTTTTTTTTTTTTATTAGTTCTAGTAAAAATAAATCTTTAGAGACATATTTTGGTGCAAATGGGCATCTGCCTCAGCAAAGCTCTTAATCTTAAATTGTGACTCATTATTTGTAAATACACAGTTGCATTCATTAAATACAGACTATTGCTGGAGCAGAGGCATGTGAGGCATATGCATCTTTAATTTCACTCCCATAAACTTAACACATGGAAAGCAGTGTTTAATCCAGAGGCAGTTAGGACACCCTTGCTCAGTTCCTAGTGTAGTCATTGGTGATCTTTGGCATAGCATTGCGTTTTTGTCATTAGCTTCCTTATAAGCCACTGGAAAAGGCGACGCTGAACATCCAGACCTCTGGAGAGCATTGTCTTCGTGATGAGCTTCAAGAGAGGTATTTAAACATTCATAACCCTGGAATAATCAAATAGTAACTTAAGACTCCTTTGGAAGCTGCACTTTTGTCGCTACAATAACCAATAATTATCATTACTGAATGTCCAGAACTTCATCCAGTGTATAACATCCTTATGACTACTTAACTGATGAAAGATTTATAACTCTCTTCTGGATTTACTTGTTTGACACTTCATTTTTCTGACTTAAACTACAGTGTGTGTGTAAACATCATCAATCTTGATGTTATCATGGAATGTTTTTGGCAATAGCACTTCAGATTCAAATAAATATCCCTGATTTATTTTTCTGAAACTTTTTTCTTCATAAATTGAAGCTTGAATGGAAAATTTCTAAGAGTAGTAGCAGGTTTCTTCATATTTACATCTGTTGCTGATGTGTTTTCTTAACATGTTTGATTTTTTTTTTTTTTTAATCCAAATGAGTGCATGTTCATTGACACACTTAAAGAATTTGATTTAACCTTCTGTTTTCTTAAGGGATTAGATTTCAAAAGCATCTGCATTCCTTGCCAAATACAGGCTGGGTATTTGCTTATTTTTTGTTTGATTGTTTGGTATCTGCAGCACTTCTGTCCTCCTGTGAGTCTTTAACTGAAACCTGGTTTATGTGTTGAAGCTTGCTATTGATCAGTCGCACAGAACAGTGTTAGTAAGAAAACTGGGAGAGAGTAAGAGTTTTGGCAGAGCTGAACAGCGTCTGGGTTTGAGGATTTGGTCATTCTGGTTGTTGACTGGCACTTCAGAATTAAAGCACAAATTCAGTGTTTGGTCCTAGGATTCTGATTTTTGAATAGCATTAGTATAGCACTGATAGCACTGATTTCATAAAGATGTCAGATTCTTTTTTTTTTTTTTTTTATAAGGTTAAACATTTCTCTAAATCCTGTCATATCTAGTGATGGGAATGGAAACAAAAAGCAACTATGCCATCAGGAGAGTCAGTTAGAGTAGGGTGAAATAAAAAGCCTGTTTGATTAGAGACATAAAACCAAATGTTACTTTTAAAGAGAGATTTAGTCTCTTTATTCTGCACAGCAGTTTTAAAGTTCATATGGTGAGAATCACTTAACCATGTACAGAACTACTTGGACATACTTTTAATTACATCTGATATTTTTGAACTTTAATTACCTGTTCAACCCATTTTAACTTCAGAAGAGCCCTTGCAAGTAAACAAGCATTTTGTTTAAATGTTTCTTGTGAAAGCTAATGTATGTATATGTATACCAGATCAAAGGACATGTTTATACAGTGATACATAATCCATGTGCTGTGTAGTCATTTCCTCTATAACTGTAATGAATGCCATGGAGAGGAAATAATGAAGACTTGCCGATTCTCTTACTCTGCTACCTAAGAAGTTCCCCTCCAATTGATTAAATGTTATTAAAGGTGCTTGGAAACCATAATTTAATTTTCTGCACTATACTAGGTTTCCAAACTCTACCAATTGTTGGAATCTTGTCTAGAAGGCCTATGAAAATGGCTGTGTGTATTGGGAAAGGACATGGCTCCCAGGCCAGGATTGGAGTTCGCCTGGAGAGAGCCCTGCGGTGCGGAGCTTGTCGAGGCTGGCAGTGCAGCCCTCCTCGTTGTCTCACTGGTATGTCTCAGCTTTGAGGGGTGGGGTGGCACCTTCTTCTCTGCCCTCTGAAAACCTGTGAGAATAGGAAGGGAGTGGAGTGCAGACGGGGACTGTAGAAGATGCATGTGTACTAACAGTAGCAGCTCAGGTCTGCAGACACTTCACAGAATTAGGTGGATGTCTGCAGGACTGAGCAGACTTCTGAATTCTTTGGGGAGGATTTGAGTATAGAGCTCCACTGTTACATTTAATGATGTAAACTCTTCATGCTGTCTGCAAATTCTTCTGTCCTAGTGCCTTGAGAATTAGCCCTTAATGTTTGACCTCACAGTCAGTGAGGCTGACAGAAACAGGACCAGGAGTTGCACACTGCATATTGCGGGTTGTTACAACAATCATACAGCAGCTCTGGGCAAAAGTAGATTATTTTTAAGAGAAGTAAAAATAGACAATTAGACTTAACACTACTGAGGATTTCCAAAACTGCAATGTAAAAGAACAGTGAAACTGGTTTTCTCTATAAATAAAAGCAGCATTTCCAGCATTAAGTAATACAAATGATACAAATATTAATATAATAAATGTGAAATTCTATATATATAAAAAATCTAGCACTCAGAATACTATAAATCATTAATATCACGTTACCTGGTCAGTAAAAATCTAAGTGTATATTTTAAGTTTATATTACATATTTAATAACTTACTGAGATGCAGATATTTTAACAAATAAATTATTAATACATGAGATTTAACCCTTATGAATAATGATCATGTAATGTTTATATGATTATGGATTTCATGATGGGTTATACTCTAATGTATTTAGGATACTCTTGTTTATACAAAAGTATGCAAAATGAATCGTCATCTTCATATGTGTCTGTAAAAAAAAACCAACAAAAAACCAAACAAAAACAAAAAACCCAAACCCAAAACTAGAGTGATGATAACACTGAGCCCAGAAACTCATGATTTCTTAGTCACTTAGGATATTGTTTCTTTGTTATCTTGAATCAGTAGCTTCCCTTACCGCCACATGTGAAATAAAATAATATTTAAAGTGTCAGTGTGGTGGAGCTTAATTATGCAATTTTTACATAGTACTTTAAAGTATGACAAGAACACTAACTATGTGGATTGTTTCGAATGTATTTTGATTTGTAGCTAACATGCTTTACAAATTTTGCATACCAAGGGGAACAGGGCAGTTTAGAGCTGATGAATCTTAAACTTGGTGTGCTTTGGTTTGTTTCAGGTTTTTATTACAGAAAATGTATTACAGGCAAAGTCACAGAATCACAGAATGGTTGAGGTTGGAAGGTCATCTAGTCCAACCGCCCTGGTCAAGCAGGGGCTCCTAGAGCACATGAACCAGGATTTTGTCCAGATGGCTTTTGAATATCTCCAGGGAGGGAGATTCTACAAGCTCTCTGGGCAGCCTATTCCAGGGCTCAGTCACCCTCATGGTAAAGAAGCTCTTCCTTATGGTCAGGTGGAACTTCCTATGCTGCAGTTTATGCCCATTGCCTCTTGTCCTGTTGTTGGGTACCAATGAGAAGAGTCCCTGTCCTCTAGACACTCTCCCTTTAGATATTTATAGACATTAATCAGATCCCCTCTGAGTCATATTCTCTGCAGGCTGAACAGGCCCAGCTCCCTCAGCCTTTCCTCATACAAAAGATGCTCCAGTCCTTTAATCATGGTAGTTGCCCACTGCTGGACACGCTCCAGGAGTTCCATGTCCTTCCTGTACTGGGGAGCCCAGAACTGGACACAACACTCCAGGTGGGACCTCACCAGGGCTGAGTAGAGGGGGAGGAGAACCTCCCTCGACCTGCTGGCAACACTTTTCCTCATACAACCCAGGACACCATTGGCCTTCCTGCCCACAAGAGCACACTGCTGGCTCATATTTAACTTATCCACCAGCACTCCCAGGTCCTTCTCCATGGGGCTGCTTTCCAGGAGGTCAGCCCCCAACCTGTCCTGGTGCCCCAACCCTGGTGGGGTTATTCCTTCCCATATGCAGGACCTTGCACTTTCTTCCCTTGTTGAACCTCATGAGGTTCCTCTCTGCCCATCTCTCCAGCCTGTTGAGGTCCCTCTGAATGGCAGCGCAGCCACAAGTCTGTGGACTCTGAGTATGGCAGCTGGCTGGGTGAATTTTGTGGTAAGTTTGAGTGAGATCCTGCAGCAGAGTAGTAACTTGTGGTTCTATATTACTATATATACAAGGCTCTTAAATCTATTAATCACTCTTATTTTTCAGTTTAATGGTGCTACACTAATGGACATATGCTACTTTTTCTCTGAAGTCTTTCATGCCACAACAGGAATCCTATAATAAATAACCCTGAAATCCTGCTTGTTTTAATAGTCTTTTTTTTTTTTTAGATTTTTGTAGTAACTTACGTCAGTGTGTGTAACATAGGTTTGGTTTGTTTTCTTTAAAATGTACTAAGATAACAAACAGCAGAATAGGAGTCAATGCAAATCCATCTGTATTGGTGTAAAGTGGAACAAAATTCCTACAGAAACAAACATAAGTAATGTCTTTTCTACTGAACAAATAATACAGGTTAGAAATCAGAAATTATCACAATCTGCTTGTGTCATCAAACTGTTAATTATGATAGGGTAGATGATGTTCTGTGTGGAAATACAGAATGTTTTTGCCAAAAACACACCTTGAGACTATTCACTAGGTCATTTACAAGTTTTTTCTCTCTTGTTCGTTATAACAATTTCAAGAAATAATTGAGTACCATTAGTTGTTTATTCTGTTTTTGTGGTAGTGGTTTTCTTCAGTCCTTTGAAATGAACTTGGGTTAAGAACACTCATTATTTCATATCCTAGGTTTTTTTTATAGGACAGTGATAATATGTCAAGGCACTTTTTCATGCTGACACCATATGCCTTAGCACAAATATAGAGGCTGCATTGAATATAAAAAGGGTGTGTGAATTCCGTTATTATCTCTCACTATCACCTATTCTGAGTTCCAACTATTCCACAGGTTTGAATGTGGAAAAAATGAGCAAGGACTCAGGGGCCCTGCCCATGGTGCCCAAGTACTGTGCCTGGGAATAGGTGAGATGCCTATACTGCCTGGTAACTACAATCTGTGAGCCAAAAATGTGTAAAAGCATGCAGATATAGGTGCAGAACATAGATGTATGCAATAATAAATTAATAAATGTTTTGTCCATCCTTTTCCCATACAAGTATTTAAGTCAACAAGTCTACTTAAAGGAGTGACAGAGCGAGTCAATTAGTCTGTAGTTACAGACAGACCAAAGGTTGTGAGAAGTGAACTAAGTTCCAGAGGCTTCACAGTGGGTGAGAATTTTGATATCCAATTCATTAAGATGTACATTTGCTACTCTTCATCTCTTGAGGGATTTAGACTTGCCCCAAGGTTTAAGTGTTTTGCTGATGTTGATTCTAACTAGAGCAATTTCAGTGAATAATTTTACTAATTTCTAAACATTATCAAAGCAGAACAATTCCTGACTTTGATCGTATCACTAAGAGAATTATTCTTAATGGGTAAGAGAGTAATAATTAATGTCTCTTGCTATCATGATGAAACTGTCAAAGACAAGTTCATACTTGTAGGATTTTTTTGGTTGTGCAATTTGTAGAAAAATACCTTTTTCATTTAAAAAAAACTATTTTGATTTCAACCACCCTGCAAAAAAGAAAAGCTCCTATCTTACTGCTTATTACTTGGCATTTGAATGTGCTCACTACAGAATACTCCACAAAGTTTGCCTGTGGCTTATTTAAATGTGAAAGAACACATGCGGGTAGCTGGGAAACACATTTTTGCAAGCTATTATCTTTCTCTCCCCAGTTCAGTAATTCCAAATACAAGTATGCTTGCCTGCCCCTAGGTAGCATTGATATGTAATTGCCTTTGACAGTTAGTTGTATTTGGCATTGTCACAAAAAACAAATCTATGAATTCTGTATATTAATTATAATATTCTTAGAATCATTTTTTAAGGTCAGTATAAAGAAGTTTAGCTACAGTGTCTTTGCATGCATGTAATAATCTACATCAGAATCCTTGAGGAATCACAATAACAGTGATTCATTCATAATTCACAATTTCCCTTATCTTCTTTCTACATTTAGTATGTGGTAAAATTTATAGCTTCATTTACATTGTGTTCTATGAATAATAGAAGAAATACAGTGAAGACCATGGGAAATGATCTTGTTGCTGCAGATGCACTCTTCAGCAAATCTGCATTACAATGCAGCATATTGCCTCCTGCACCACAGTTTCTACAGAGCCTGCAGCTGCAATAGGGACACTTCAGATGGTCTTCATTAAATGTAAACTCTTTCATTTTCAGCTTCAAAGCAGCATGATGATGAAACCTTGAATAAATTGCTGTAGGTAAATGATATAGTTGCAGCCTTTGGTTATCCAACTACAGTATATCATCTTCATTTGAGCACACTCATAGATAGTAAGTAGAAACAGAGGAGAGTACTTAAGTAAGCAACTACAGTTTGTAAGAATGTTCTTATGCTCTTAACCAGTTAGCACTCGATGTACAAAAGCACTTTTAGGTGCCAAAGTAGAAATCTTTTCTATGGTAAATTCAGCTGGTGTAGCAACCATGGCTTGGAGCATAATTTCCCATCAAAAGAAATAGTCTTAACTGAAGTCATAGAAATATTTAGAAAACTTTGGTAATATGGCATAATGAAATCTTTTTCCTTCTTATAACACATCACATATATATATATTTATATTCTACTAAATTGTTGCCAGCATTCAGCAATCTTACACTGCTTTTTTTTTTGTTAGTGAATGCATGCAGTCATCAATAGAAGTTACCTTAATTGTGATGTGCTGAATCTGATAGTACATTTGTGATGAATCGTCTAGGGTGTGTTATTTACAGTTATAATACATTAAAATATGCTTGTTAGCTCAGTTAAGTGTTAGAATTCAGTTTTTTCTTTAGTTGTTTAATAACCAGCCTGTTTTCACTGAGATCTCACAAATAACTTCACAGTCCATTGAGGCAATTAAATAATCTTTTGATTCTTATACAAAACCCCACAATAATGTATTATACATAAAAGTTAATTTTTCAAATAGTGAAGAGATCATGATACTGTTTTCAGAATGATAAAGGTGACAAACAAAAAAACCCAACCCAGCCAAAACAAAAAACAAGTTCTTAAAAAATAAATTACTTGTTTTTTGTTTTTTTTTTGCAGGGGACAAGTCTGAGAAAGCTGTACAGTACACTGTTTTGAATAAATTGCAAACTTTAATTCAGTTGATTTAATTCTTATCCTCTTTTTGAGCCAGCACTCATCTAGGCATACTTTAATGAGAAACACTGAGAAGAGTATATATTTTGCTATAAATAACTTGATACATTGTCATTCAAACAAGATAAAATGACAGTTAAACTGAGTGGGGTATGTTTCAGTTTTGGAGAAGAGAACTCAATGTTTTCTGTGCTAAACAGCATAGCATGGATTAGTTCTCTGAAATATTATCCAGAGCAGTATTCAGATGTCTGTGATGATGTCAGTACACCCTCTTTCAATAGCTGGTTTCCTACCTAAACTGATCTTGCCTGTGTGGAGTACAATCCACTTTCTCTTTTTTAGAGGTTCAATGTAAGAGTTCATTAAGCTGTTTCTTAGGCACTTCAATATTTTTAAAAATTGGTCCTTCTCTGAAAGTATTGATACTCAAATTATGCTCTTATCTCTGATACTATTGCTCAATTCTCCTGGTTCTGGTTCCTACAATACTAGGCTTTATCTAGCTTTGCAGATATGTTGGATACATCCACACTTCATCTTTAACATGCCTGTAGATAAGCTACTTTAATTGTTTTCATAATCCTTTCAGTGAAGTTTTTAAAGGCAAATGGAACCAAATGGACTATTGGACTAAGTGGGTAAAATCCATGCTCTGTCAACAGGAGCTTTTCTACTGATATCAATGAAACTAAGGTATTGGCCTTTTATTTCAACATAAAGGAATAACAAATTCAATCCCAGAGCTGTTTTTCCCTACTTTGGCCTTTTGGACATCACCGTTACTATTTGAAGAGTTTTAACTGATAGATAGAGATGAACATGAGACTTAATTGTACAATTTATTTCTTGTATTGTTTTAAAAAATTATGATTCTACCTGTTCAACATGATTGCATTTTTATTGGCTAGACAGGACACACAACTTCCTGTTTCAGAACAGTCTATTTTCTGAAGCTCTACAGGAAGGGTATGATTGGATGTGAATTCATTCACAAATGTGAATGCGTAAGGTCCAATAGATTGACTTGAGTCATCCCAGGAAGACTTGTCTCAGCAGCATAGAGAAATTGCAGTTGCACCTCATGATTCATGTTTTCTCCGTTTTCATCCAGCATCAAGGTGATTTGGTCAGACAAATTGGACTTAAGTAGCAATAATATGCACATGAAACTTACTTTGTCTTTATCGTGTGGCTCTCAGGACTTAGACTGCACAGCTCCTGGAGGAAGTTCTACCTCAAGCTTGTGATCTTTCACATAACAGCAAAAAAAATGTTAATTCCTTGATGACAGCAAGCCCCACTGCACAGTTTCTCCTTCCTGTGCATAGTTCCCTAGTAGAAATATGAATCTAAAAGCTACATTTCTTCCTTTGGGCAGAAAATAGGAATATAGCATATGACCAAAGTAGAAAGTTTAGGTGATAATTGTTTTTCTAAACCTAGTTTATAACAGTTTGGATGGCTCATTGATCAGAGAGACTGCTCTCCAGCTTAGTCCTTCATTAATCCCCCTGCTCCTTCCCTTCTTGTAAATGCCTTTACATTCACATGCATGTATCTTGCAGGTATGTGGAGTATATGTTGTTTTCTTTAGCTAAAATATTTCCTACTCAGCTCTGCAAAGAACTTTTATGAATGATCTTTCATTATCATTTAAAGATTGACAATAACAATTCTAGACAAATCATTACACAGCTCTAGTGTATGTTGCTTTTATTACCATTCTTTCCTTCTTTATAATGATAAATAATAATAAAAAAATACTTGCTCCATATTTACTAGAACGTTTCCATAAACCTACATTTGTCTACCTATCTATTTACTAAGGGATAACAGTCCCTGTGGTGTTAACATGTGAATGTTGAATGGCAAAAAGCTTCCTATAGTGTACAAGAAAATACTGAAGAGAAGGGAATATATATATACACACACAAAATTGGATATAGCAGTAAATTCAGTTATCCTGTAGAAGTCTGTATGTAATGCTAAATGAGTTTGCATATCAAGCAGAGGGGCATGCATAGCACACAGGGTAAAATTTTGTGTAATTTAATAGAGAATATGTTAGACCCCACTATTTGAGATGTCACGAAGTGTGAAAATAGGCTTTTTGGGAACAAAATACTTCTAACAGCATTAATTATTGGCTTAGAAATACAGTTGATCATTCTATTTTATAGCTAGGTGTTTGAAAAGTTACTCTGCTGCCTAGACTGTTTCCTGCTCTGTCAGAAATGAGTTTCCAGTTTTAAACCTGAAAATGAGACAAGGATTCTCATATCGGTCTTCCGTCTCCACCTGATGTCTTGCATAAGTCAGTTTTTCAATTGTATGGTGACTAAGCAAAAACAGATCATGATTTGTTCCAGCCACTTTCTATTTAAAAACTATCAAGTTAATAAAGATATATCTGGGTATTGTGGATTTGCCACCTGGGTAAGAGTTCTAAAAGAGGATGGGTTGAGTCATTAATCAGAGAAGTGTTAAATAATCTGTTGCAACACTAATTTAGTAACCGAACTGTTACTAATACTGCTAAAATGTGCCTCTCTTGCAAAGAGTGCTTATGTTGTACCTAATTCTGGCATCTATTTGCATGCTCTTTTATTAGCACCAACTTTTTGAACTATAAAGAGCTTAAATTTGCCCTTAGATCCACATCTGTAACTTTCATTGTTTTCAATGGAAAAAATGACATGTATCTAAGTGTAAAGTTCTAGTAATATGTATGTTTTCCTTAAAAGTTGTTGAGAGAACTCTGACATCTCTGGACTATAATTAGATTTCAATCAGTATCTCAAAGGAGAAACTCCTATTTACTAGTTTTCTTTTATTTTTACTTAAACTTTTACTTAACTCTTTAAACACTCTTTTTAACTGTATTTTTTCATTTCAGTCCACAACTAGTGCTGTTTAATGTGTTTCAGTTATTTGTAGGACTTTAGTAGGAGGAATAGTTTGATGTCTCTGTTCTGTTTGTGTGGCTCTTTATCTCTTGAAAAGGAATATGAAACTGTTAAAACACATTGTAATGCTCTAGCAATCTTGTTCCCACAACCATTTCCAAAATCAATTCACTAGTATATGAGAACATAATTCCATCTTAATAAATACAAAGTTTCCCAGTGGAGGAGTGGGAGAGACTATGGAAACTGTAGCCACCAAAAGCTGTGGCTGTTCTACATAATGAAAAAATTATAGCTGATGCTGTCAGTACTGCCTGTTAAAACTGGATCCTGAGATTAAAAAAGACTAAAGAGAGAAACCTGTAATCAGAACCACCACAAAAAAGATGTGGTATGAGAATGGTGGAAGTAATGAGTCTGAGGAAGAAAGAAAGGAGGAGAAAACCATGAAGAGGGGAACTGAAACAGGCTTGGGAAGAAGATTGACTCCTCTTATGACAAATCCAATGATAATCAGAATTGGGATGTAGATATAGATAAGCAATAGAATGTAAGCCAGTAAGGACTGGATGAGATGGAGATAGTACCAGAACTGGGAGATAAGTAAGAGTTATGAGATGGTTGGTAGAAAAATAGTGGAAGGAAATAAATAAATAAATCAGAAGTTTTCTGAAGGGTGTTCTAACTCTGCCATGGCAGTTTGCTATTGCTGTTCTTTGGTTTCTCTATCAGGTTATGGTTGTAATTCCAATTTTGCTAACCTCCCTGGTGAGTGTTGGTGTGCCTCTGCAGCATGGACCACTGTAATTACGCAATCCCATGCTTCTTTCATTGAGACATGAGTATATCATGCTCATATCTCCTTTGGTGGTGAATCAGGGCTGGGTAGTTAGGCTTTTGTCTTTGAAATTTTACATGAAAAGTTAAAACAAATGGCATGAGAAGTGAAAGAATACTCTTGTTAAATACCAAACCCTCACCTCATGGGAGAACTACAAGAATTCAATACTAATCCATCCTTGTGAAAATGTAGGACAGAATACTGATGAATGCTAAAGAAAAAATAAGTGGAAAAATTAACTACTGCTGGAATACTGTTTTAAATAGTGTGCAATGAATAAAGTAGGAGTCATTTTGTTTCAGTGTCGATGAACCAAAATACTGAAGAGCTGCTCATTAGGCAAACTCTCGTTTTCTGTACTGGATGAGGCAGGATCTTCATTAAGTCAGTTGTTCCCTGATCTGAAAGCTTGAGTTTGAAACCTATCAAATTTTTGAGCGTGTTGTCTATATTTCAGCTGTTCTAAATGTTAGAATGTTTTGCCTTAAACTTGTTTGGTTTGACAGTAATACTGAAGGAGGCAAACTTATTTGCTTAAATTTTATATATCTGATAGCTACTTGTAAAAAAACTCAACAGGAGACTAACCATCCATAAGTACAAAGTTTAATTTTACTCATTAATGAAACCATGGGCTTAAATTCCAAAACCTCATGAAATCCAAAAGTATTTTTCTGTCACTGTTTGGTTTGTGTGTTGTTTCTTTTTGTGTTTTTTTAGCATCAGGATCTCTCTGTAGTGATTTACTGCTATTACAGATCATAAGAGCATGAACAAAGACAGATATGAGTGTAGTGTGCTAGCATGCTACTATTTGGATGACTTAGTTCAGTGTTATGATACAAGTTTGAAGGCAGCATGGGAGAATCATGACTTTTTGTACTGATAATACTTCTTTTCAAAAGAATAACTAGACATAAATGGTTTTCCTTCATGATGGGATGTAAAGACTGTTATGAGTTGCTTACTTTCAGTATAGCATGCATAGCTTTGGGATCATGCATCTAGGACTACAAGAGTAAATCTCAGGAATAATCCTATTCTTGGACTTAAAATTTTACAATATTTACAATAATCTATCCCTCTGATACTGTTTGGTATTGTATTTTAGTGATGTCTTCTGAATGTATCAAGTGACTTAGAAATCTGTGGAATTAATTCATTAAAAAAACCCAAATGAACACAATGAAACAAAAACAAACAAGCAAAGCTGCATATAATTCCATGGTGCTGATGGCATTTCGCTTGCTCAATTTAAGGCTATATTTATTTATGTATCTTTGATAGAAAGGCGTTGTGACCCAGCCATTTAATCCAGACTGCAACACTGTTATCCACACAAGCTTTTACGTGTTCTTAGTTGGAACACTTTAAAGTAAGTTCTCTTCACAGTTGGTAATGATATTGTCATGCAAGGTGCCTCGCTCTTTTTTCTAATTGGCCATAAATTTGTCTTATCGTAGTGCTAGAAGGTACTGTATGAGAAGCCTTGTGGATAATACTTAAACATCATTAGAGAGCATGTCACTCTTTGAAAGATGAAAGGTAGTAGCACCTTTCATATCTGGAGTATTTCCAGCTCTGCAATTAAGTTTTGTAATTATCTACAGCAATTTGAAATGAGTAACAGTGATTTTGAAAGCCCTGTTATAAAATCTGATGTGTGCTGCTGAATTGTTGCAGTATCCCAATCCAGAAGTGGCTATGTTTTGCTGATGTGTAGAATTACATTTAATCTACCTCTTTTGAGGTTCTGAATGTTTTGCATTTGTGATGTATAAAATGTTGAGGTGTCATAACACATGAAATATTAATTTCATGTTATTTTTTCTGACGATACATTTGCTTATTTCTACTAAATCATACATGAATGTCATAAACCCACATACTTTTTATTTACCAGTTTATCATCCTTTCCTTCCTTTTTTACTCAAGATTTTCAGTAATTTGAGCAAGGAATTTTACTGTCACTTATAATTTTGACCTATTTAACCCTTTTGACCTGTTATTTAAGACTGTACCCATATGTCACTTGGAGAAAATGAAGATTAAAAAAAAGTTGAGTATAAGATTATTAAAATTATTTGATGGATCAAAATTAGGGTATTATCTCACCTAATTCAGGCTACTGGTATGTTCTAGAACCTGAGCAGACATTGAGAAATAGTAATCTGTTTTCTTTCTATGTCATACAGCCTTTTTGCTCTTGGAATGAGGCTTTATTCCCCTCTGAACTCTTCTCATTCAGCTTTTCAGATCTATTTTCTTGAAGTGCAGTTAGTTGCTTTATGGTTTGAAAAAATGTATTGGTTTATTCACCTGTTACAACTATAATAATATTGCCTTTGGAGTCCACCTTGGCAATAAATCTGACCACTCTGTTCTCCAGAATAAAATAATTAAAATAAAAATTGAATTTGCCAGAAAGTCTGTACTACAAACAGAATAGAATTGAGGGCTATAATTCTAAACATTTGAGTTGGCACCATATTCTATATCTTGAGAATAAGCCTTTCATAATAGGGCTGTATTTCACAAAGAACTTTAAATACAGTTTTCATAAGCTTTTTGAAAAAAGTCGCACCTAGTCCTACTGCTAAGACTTACAGTATAATTAAATTATTTTATTGTTCTAATTTTAAGAGGTGAGCTACCTATGTGAACTCTCTGTGAAACTAAGAACATACATTTGAATGACGTACAGGAAACTACATGTTTGGGAAAACTAAGTCTCCTGCTGCCATCCAGCCAGCATAGTTGTGGTTTGTGTTATCACAATAGCAGTTGTGAGTATTTTTGAACAAATATGCTATATTTAAATTTTATATCTTTGTTATTCCATTATTGGATCTTGAAAAGGCAAACATACTCCCCCCTCAACTAAATACAACAAATTACTAACATGTCCTTGTGTTCCATTTTTAATTTATACTCCCTTTTTAAAGTCAATTTGATGCATGTGTTGGACCTCCCTGATAAAGGATGGGTGTAAAAATTTATGAAAGCGGTTAATAGAAAGACAATGTTTTAACTTTTGCATGCTTAAGTGTTTTTATGTGATATTCCATTAGTTGGCATTATTGTGAAATGGAAAGGTACATGATAAAGTGTTACTGAAAACAGTTTCCTTTTCAGAGAATACTATGGAAAACATAAGATTCTTATCAAATTCAGTAGAATAATTCCCTCTGACTCCCTTGGGATGTGATATTTAGTTTCTAGTGAGCTAAAGTTCTAGAAGTAGTTTTTACCTAATATAATTTAGTAGGTAATTCTCTGAACCAGTACTACCTTTGGCAGATGCTTCCTTTATTCCTAGACTTATTCTCTTTTCTGACACTTTTTTGAGCTATAGTTTACTTTCAGGTAATAAAACATGAATCCATATATTCATAAATAAAGATAGAGCTTATAAAGTCAATTCAGTTCATCATATTTTTTGTAATATATCATAGAATTGTTGTGTTGAAATCTGTTCTTCATGAAGGGATAGACATTGCATAGTCATGTTTCCAAACTTATGAATTGCACAGGAATTGTTTGAGTCTGTCCTTCATCTTTTCTTTTCATTATTGAAAGAGTAAAAATGATGCGCATAATAGGTGATGCAATGTATTAACCTGCTCAGCTTTTAACAGTTAGAGGGAGGGGAAAGTTTGTCTACTGGACCTTGCATAAATGTATGTTCGTGTCATGGGCTTCCACTGGTCTTGAAAGACCCTCATAAGTCTTTTACAGAGGTTAAGCTGTAGAAGGAGCAAAATCTATTCCAGTATTCATAATACTCAGTAAATTCTCCATTTGCACTTCTGTGAAGATGATGAATGTTTTATTTTTGTTAATTCTGTACCTGTTTTTAGTAACCTGGCAGCACTGGAAACAGTCTTTTCGTAAGCAATCCACAGGCTGTACTGGTGTCTTCAGTGGGCCACGTGGTCTATCTGTCTGGAGGAAAATGTCATATCACAATCATGATCATACAGGCATATAATTAATGTTATATTAAAAAGGATACAGCTTGGACAATAGAGATAAAACAAATTCTGGAGTGACACAATTGCAGGATTTTCTAATAACTCAGTCTCTACCTTTCCCTTAGCAGTCTCTGTTCCCAGTAGAAAGCGGGGGCGGGGGGGGGATCTTAGCATTGCATTTTAGTCTTTGTCAAGACCTGCACTTCTTACAATAATAACTAAAAAAAATTTCTGTAAAGAATACTATTTAAATTTACAAACAGTTCCTGAGTTCAATTCCTTTATTGAATAGAAAATAATAAGCTGGCTTAATGTGAACTGTGACTAGAATTTCAATACAGGTCATCCTTGTGGGCTATTATTTATAATGTATGTATCTAGTTGTGTTAAATGTGCATTTGAAATCTCAGGTTTTTGGGATTGCTTTTTTTCCTCAAATTCTTCCAACAGTCAGAATGTGAACAAAATAACATTACTTGAAATTTTGGGACAGTATAACAACATACCAAATGCTTTGTGTGTACTTTGCACAAATTCAGGCTGAGCTTAAAAACTTCTGTTGGTACCCAGAAGGATCATCCACAGAGACTAAATCTGCTTCTCCAAGTGGAGGTTAAATGACTTTACAAAGGCCATGTGGTAATACTGTATTTTTGTTCCAGGCTCTGTCTCATCTTCAGATCTCTTATCTTTTAATCCCTGCTTAATATGCTTTTCCAGATCAGCTTCTGAGAACCTCTTTCCACCTTAGGTCGCACATTGCAAAGTTTTGTTTCCATAGCTCCTGCAATTTTTATTTATTTACCAAAAACAAGGCAAAAATTTTAAGGTCTTCAATTGAGAAACCTGTATATTTCCAAGTCTTCCCTGGTTTAGGTTTCAGTACCTTTCCAAACTCTCTTCAGGCTGTGTTAGCAGGATTTCCTATTGCAGAATTAAACACCACGGGACAGGAAAATCCACTGCTTCCACATGTAAAGCCTGTATGTGCTTGCCAGCCTGAGAGGAGCAGACTGGTGTTTGTATAGTCACTGATGCTCCATCCCCTGAGTTTAATGTCATTTTGAAAGTGTAACACCTGGAAGATAGGACAGCATGATGGTTAAGCACCTGAAAAGTTAATTATCAGACACTGCAAAATCAGTCTAGGAAAAATTGGTTTTCAGAGGGGATATGTCAGAACAGCTCAAAGCACATGGTGCATATTCATCTAAGAGACTCCAGGTGAGTATACTGAAGAGCTGTCAGTGAAACACACTTTTTTCCTGCCTTCCTATATTTAATGTCAATGTAGTTCTGCTATGGAGTGAAACTTGGGCCTTTTAAGGCCTTATAACTGATCAAATGAGATGTATAGAAATAGTTCATTCAGTCAGTGAAGAGCGGCTGTTGCTAGCCTACAGAAGCATGTATGATAAAATCAGAGTAGTAAGCGCAGGGTGAGCATCACAGCCACAAACCATATTTCCTGCAGGCTTTGAATGCACTTTGCAAAGTTATGTAAGGTTACATTTCATTCAACTATACTGGGAATGGGAATAAGGTCTAATTTAAATACAACACAAATATGGAATGTTTAAATAGCCCATGTAGTAAATCAGTTTTTAGTAGGGTAAAGCCAAATTGCTATTGATCTATTTTCTTTTATGCTTTGAAATCTTACTGGATTGGTTTCTGCTAAAAAGCAGACAGAGCTCTCTGACAAATTGCATAGGCCTAGGTATTCACTTCTAAACCTCAGAGAGGAGCAAGAGTTCCAAAGATACTGATTTGGCAAACAAACTGTATTAGATCTCTGCAACAAGTTACAGTGCATTTGCAATGTCAGAAGCAGAAGAACCCTGTTTTGCAGCAGCTGTCAATGTCACACCATGTTGGGTGTTCTGGCGGTGAGGTAACTACAAATAGTTGGGGACAGCCTTTATCAGCCAGTCTGCAACGGTGAAATCTACAAATCAATGTAGAAACAATAGATAAGGGAGAAATCAATTTATCACAGGATTATTTTCTGAATCTTACTTCTTCGTTGACTGGTTTTGGTGTTTTAGAGTATTTGCATGATGAGCTGTTTGTGCAAACAGAGGAATCTTGTTTATGGACTCAAGTTGGACAGTGTTTTGTTTAACCCAAGTTAAAATACTGTTTTTCTTGCTTGCTATCACTCATGCTTGTTTCTTTTTTTTAACAGGAGAGTGGTACCATGAACAATGCTGGATATCACTGCTGGTAAATGCCGTTTGCTTTACTAGTAAAGTTTTAAACTCTGGTATGAAGTATCTCCCAGATCCTGAGGTCTGTAGAGGTTTTCTTTAAGATGTCGTAACTTACAGTAGGGGCATGATTGCAAAGAACCCAGATCTTCTAAAATTTACTAGTAAATAGTGACACGAGAGCTGGCTTTGGATATTTAGCATTTGAGAATCCTAGTTTTTTACTGGTAGGTTTATTGTTATAGCTGTAAAATTATTTTCCATCCATTCCTAAATCTTGCTCCTGGAGCATTCAGATAAGTAAGTTAAAATGTAATCTCTTCACTTTTGTGAATTGAACTGACACATTTTCTTCCAGATTAATTTGCTATTGAAATAGGTCTTTCTGAGATGCCCTTTGCTTTGTAAGAATTGTAGATTATGCACTTCATGCCTCTGCTGTATTCTCATGAAGGTGAGGCACATTTCAATTGAAATACCTGCCCAAAACTATAGGCACATACAATATCTAAACTACAATTTTCATGAAGCAACTAAATGGGACAATATTTAAAGCTGAGTTGATAAATAGATACCGCAATTTTAAATTACAGCAAAATAATATGTATCTCTCGTATAACTGCTATGAGTAATTGCGGCACTTTCTTATGACATTAAGTTTAAAGCAAATACTGTGCATATATTTGTAGTGAGATGTATGTATTTTAGCTATTAGATCAATAGCACTTTTATTAGCAAGGGTTTTCTATGAATGGCGTAGATGGAACTACAGGTATTTCAACACTGATACAAGTGCAAGGCATTTTTAACCTTTGTAGTCCAGAGTTCTGTTAAATGCTTTTCTCTAAACCCCCTCAAACGTTCCTGATTTTCAAGTACTTCTCCGTTTGTTCATTTAAAATTATTTCTGTCCCCTTTTCATCTGTGGTGTCTCATTTAAAAACTGGGACTTGAGCAGGATATAAAAGTTTGAAACGTGTTTAAAAGTACTTAAATATACCACTTTCTGAGTCTTTATTCTTTCACTTCAAAAGGTATCCCTAATTGTGGCCTTTTTCTATTACTTTTTTATTCTCTCTACTCACTAAATCCCTGAGCAGTGCCCTCATATTGCTATTGCAGGTTCTCTCATGCTGGTATTATGTATGATCCCATGCTGCAATGTGATATGTATAATGATCAGTCATGAAATGATTTTTTTTGTTATTAAAATAACCTTTTGCAAGTTACCTTTGTCCTTCTTTCACACATGAGATTAGTATCAAAGGCAAGCTGGACTTAAAATAATTGCTGCCAATTCTTCTATGGGAATAGTAAAGGCGTACTTTTAAATATTGTTTTTAATAAGAGTTCAAATAAATGTAAAATCATAATAAATATGCTTTAGAGATGTATTATTCAGGTTCCAACCTGAAATCAGGCACTTGTGAGCATGCCTTGGGAACCCCTTAAAACAAGTGAAGCTGAAAAGATGACAGTCATAAACTATGGGGATGACAGGATAGGTTGCAGGTCTGGGTAGTAGAAGACATTCTAATGTTATAGCTACTGTTCTTTGAGGCTAAATGTATTCAAGCATAATCTAAATTGAGTTCTTACCATTTCAAGAACACGTCTGTCAAGCAATCAGTAGGTCTATATACTTGTAAAATCCTGAATGAGCTCATAGAGAGATGCCATTTGGTTCTGTAAAGAAAGCAAAGCTTTCTGAAGAAAGTATGGTGGGGTATAGGGATTTTTTATTGTTTTTTTAGCTGTATGAACTTTCTGGGAGTTGGTGCCTCTGGAGGTTCTGTTGGGATTGAGATCCTGCATTATCACTACCACAGGGCAAAAGACTGAAGCTTTGAAGAGGTAGTTTCAATTTAAGAGGAAACAAATCTGCACTCATGAGGTGAATAGGTTTTAAGGGGCAGTAAGGAAGGTGGTTGTGCTAGAAGTGTAGTGTGTGAATGTGTGTTTTGGTTTTTATATTTATATGTACACACACACCCACACCATTTTGTATGTGTAGATATATGTAGAGATATATATATATATATATATATATATATAAAAAACAGGGAAGTGGAAAGAGATTGAGGCAGGCCTGGTGGTGGGATGTGTGTGTCTGACTAGGCAGAAGCTGACAGATCCTGGTATGTTGTTTGTGGGGTGGATGGGCTTGAAACTATGTGGTACCTGGCTGGAAGAACTGCTATTTCAACAGTCTGACACTTGCTGTTTTCACACCTACCTCTGTCTTCCAGTTATGCTGAGACTCCATTCAAAGTTGTGTGTTTGCACATGTGGTAGGTTATATGTTGGCTGAGTAAAACTATTTGTAGAACTGAGGGGTTGTAGATGTCTTAGTTTTTCTTCGCTGTCCCAAAAGTCCCATGTTATCATGCCTTATTTTCTGACTTCCTGGATCCTTGATTAGGACAGCATGCTCTTGAGTGGCGCCTGCATGTATGCACAGTCTGTAAGATCCCTGTTAAGCAGGGTGAGATGGCTTTTCTATGTCTACAAACTAGAAAAACTTTACACTTTGCTGTTTCTGAATGCAACTGGAGTCATACCTGCCTGACTTGTATATACCTTTCTACTTGTTCCCTGGGACAGCTCTGAGCGTGTCATGTGTATGTGAAATTAAATACTCTGAGCAGCTGAATGCCCTGTATTTGTGCCCTGGGTACTGTTCTGAGTCAAGACTAACTCTTTCAGTGACCATATGATTTATCCAGGGGGAGAGGACCTGCAGAGTCCTATCTCTATTGATAAGCCCTTAAACATTGGATACACTGAGGTCTCTGCAAGGCCCACTTTTTCAAAATTAACTGAGTGGGAATAAGGGCCTTTCATCTGTAAACCCTTTAATCCTGTGTTAGAAACTAGAATTTAGAAATTGCCTGAAATCAGTTAGTTTAAAACTTCTGAATGCTTAGAAATCAGAAATTCTGAAGAAAACACTGGTCATGAGTCTTTCTTATTGTCCTATAGTGTAAAGTGCTGAAGACATATAGTCACTATCTTAAGTCTTTGGCTCTGTCTACTACCTACAATTGTTAGTGACTTTTCTGGCATTTTCTTATCTTGCCTCTGCCTGTGATGTGGAAAAGGAGGAGGCTTAGTTGTTGATATTTTCCTTGAGGGGAGGAATTAGGAGAGTTTCTTGATGCTCCTAAACATCAGGAAGACAGAGAAAAATAACAACCCCAGACTGTCTCCAAGTTCAAAAGTAATAGAAATAGTCATCTAACAAAAACAATTGAGCAGGAGAAAAACATGTGCTTTGAGTGATTTCCATAATGCTTGGTGTGTTGTTACAGGAAAGCTAGAGACATATACATCTCCCGGGGAAATCCATAGTAAGCAGTTAAACTGAATCAATAGACAATTAATGTAAACAAAAGCAAAAGAAAATCTCAGTAACTGCCTTGGGTAAATGAGGGCCGAGTAAACCTCCAAAGGCAAAAGAAAATTCTCAAAAGGTGACAATAAATCACTCTCCAAGAATGTTATTGTGCTATCATCAATGAAAGACTAATTTCAGAGTAAAGAAATGCAGTTCCCACCTCCTGGGACTGGAGGAAAGGAATTTATGCCCCAGCAACCGAAGATGGACTTAAGTAGGATAGCATCCTACTTCTCGCCTTCTCATTTGCAGCAGCTGCTTTTCAGTATCCTTTTGATGAATCACCTTCCTCATGAAGGCTAGTGTTTGCTACTAAGAGTAATAAAGTGAAATTTACAGTAACAGACTTATTCCAACTTTTGAGTAGCAGAAGGTTCAAATACTTGGGAACATTCCCCCTTCCTCACCTGTCTCTATTTAAAAAAAAAAAAAATGGGTGTACACCTTTTGAGATTTTCCCATTTCAGCCTTAGATGCATGTAGGATTTTTCACATTGAAGTCCTAGGCTATGGAAAATTAATATTATAGAGCAGTGCAACAGCTTGGCTCCCAGTCAGGACTCTAAAACACACGTGGAAGCCACCTGTCTGTTTATTGGAGTTCCTGTCTCTCTACTTGTAATGAGAACATGTTTCTCAGTACTGTTTTTCACACTCACTTTTACTTACAATACCTACAAGGTCTAATGCTTGCAGCAGTTTTAGGAAACTAAAACGCTGCTTGTGCTTGTTTTAGTGAAACAACTTTGACAGGAAAAGTCTCTAGTGTAAGTACTGTAACCACTGTGTATAGGCACTCATTTCCTGATCCATTGAGCATCTCAGATATCTGGGGACACAGCTTTCTGCATGATGAATTGCATTTTTTCATTGTTACTATTGCAAGTTGCATTTCATTTGTGGATAGTGTCAGAGATTTCTTTGTATTTCTAGGAAATGGAACAATTGCTGATGACATAATAATTAAAAAGTGAATTTTTAAATTATTAATTTAAAGACAAACTATGTCTATTTCTTAAGAATAAGTGATGTGGCTAAGTGTCTTGTCAATTATTTCTGTAAGTGTGTGTTGTGAAGTTCATATTTTCATGTTCTTTTTTTTCTTTTCCTTGTGGTGTTTGCACAGGTGATGTCTACTTGGCACTGTGATTATTTTTTTTTTGTAGCTTGTGAGTTATTTACATGTTCCTTAAAAGCTTCATTTTTCACAGGAAGCTTCATAACGAAGGCCAACTCCTGTCACATCATTACTGTTAGCCCAAATTAATCAGAGATTGGTTTGGAGTTTCTAGTAGTGGGGAAGGAGTGTTGAGTATGCTAAAAATTTTAATCGACTTGCCAACTAGTTGCAAGCTTGCTTCTGTGTTCTGTAACACACGAAGTAGCCATGGCAGGTTAAGCATGCTTCACTCTTGAAATGGGTGAACTCTTGCATGTGTTGTACTTAGTACTGCTACATTAATACATAACTTGAATCTTTTAATTGTGCCTGACAGTTTTGTTCTGTAGTTTAGTAAGTAATACTTAATAAGATCTGAAGATAAGAAGCTAAGAGGAGTTAAATTCAGACCAGAATTATATATATTTGGGGCAATAAAGGCTGAGACTCACTTGTCAAAGATTTTTTTTCATCTTTTAAAATGTTGACTTATGTTGGGTTGCTTGGTCACGCCTGTTATGAAGATTTATAGACAGCTTTAATCAGTCTTCCTTCCAGAGTGTCAAGTGTTTGTGCATGAGCCTTTTCGTGCAGAACCAGTCTGAAAAATCTCTTTCCACTTGTTTACAAGGAAATGAGGTGACAGGTAGCTGCACAGAGGTGACTGTGCTGTAAGGGCACTTCAAGGCTTTCAGTCATCTTTGTAGCAAACATTGTGAAAGCATGCACTTCATCAACTGCTTGTGCACGCTGCACGAGAACTCTGCACTGAACGCTTCTCCCACTAGTCACAACTGAGTGACAGAGGATGTGAGTAGATATGAAGTGCTGTCCTGTTCTTGGGTTCTCCTGAAGCTTCTGCTCAGTGTATCTGCTGAGATGGATTTTATGGAGGTAGAGGAGTGGCTTCAGCCTGTATAAATATGTATTATAAAAACATATTGATGCAAGTATAACCCTTGTGCAAGCTGTCTATTGTAAAAGGTAAGCAGAAGTGCAGTGGAATTCTGTATGGTCTTAAAGTAAAGCACACTTTGTAAAAGGTACAAATAAAAGATGAATGTTTGCAGAGTAACATGTATCAGTGTGGTGGTTTGGGTGGATTC
>NW_010307458.1:0-19008 GCF_000700745.2 Antrostomus carolinensis | reverse complement strand
CACTTTATTCTCAGTAGGGAAAAAAAAAAAAGTGGCAAAAGCACAGTCAAAAGGCAAATCTGGATTAGTGCTGTGTACTCTGAGGTCCTTATCTTTGTCATGAACTATCTACAAACACACCATGTATTTGCTCAAAAGAAAAAAAAAAAACAAACAGTGTTAATAAGAGTATTATTTGAAGTTGGGGTTGTTGTTTTTTTGCAATATAATGTTAGAAAATATTTATGAAGTATTTATTTTTAAATTAATTCCTCAAAATCAGATTTTTACTGAAGGGTATAACGTTTATATTTTCAAAATTGCTGGAGGGGTTAGGTAATGTGTTCAATGTTACTTTTATGATTTTATCAAACAAGAATTGTTAACAAAACTCAAAGCTAAAGAATATTTTTGAAATAACATCTATTTGATTTTTATTTGCTTTTCCCTTTAAACCCTATACAACAAGTTGA
This sequence comes from Antrostomus carolinensis, assembly GCF_000700745.2. Lineage (NCBI taxonomy): Eukaryota > Metazoa > Chordata > Aves > Caprimulgiformes > Caprimulgidae > Antrostomus > Antrostomus carolinensis. Next base: position 18,556 of record NW_010307458.1, on the reverse strand, counting down.
ACAATAATTTTTACCATATTTTGGCAAACCCTTCAGCAAAATCTCTTTGACTTAGATTAGGTCTTAAAGAAATCATCAGCAATTATGAGAAAAGAAACTTCTTGAGTGATGAAATAGGTTTTTACACTGAAGTAGGACAACAGCATATGTCCCAGTTTTTGAGACAACAGGACGTGATTTAAAAATTCATCTCTTTCGCACATAATACTGAACCGAAAAAGGTGTAACACAAAGAGGACACACAGAATAATTCCTCCTGGCACAGCATGCATATCCATATAATTAATTTATTTTATATTTATCTTTTCCTCCTTTCTCTGGATGGGGACATAAACTCATTACTGCAACAACCACCACACTTTGTGTAAGCTAAGCCAGACACACACGTGGGAGCCTGGCTGATGGCTTTTTACAAGGCTCTGGCAGCCCGCTACCCCTTCCAGCATTTGCACACATCTCTGGTACCCAGAAGTGCTTGGGATTCTTACTGTAATACAGTGGCTTTGCAACCCAGCCTGAAAACAAATGCCATAAAACTAAATATTTTAAAACTTAAATTATTTGCAATATTCATCAGTAGTGAAAACAGTTACAGGGAAAGCAAGATACAGTTTCTGGGGTTTTGCTAGCATTCCTAGCATTCCTCTGTGTTAAGTCCTCGTTCCAACACTGACATGGGAAATAGTTTTACTGACATTTACTTTGGATGATCCCAATAATAGCTCTTCTGTTTGCAAAATAAATAAAACAGCAATCCAAAATAGATAAAAATATGTAACTTTTTTGGGAAGCATCAGCTTTTTACTATAAAGACAATGTCACCAAGTTTAAGTCTCAGATAGAGACAATGGAAGTTAAAGGCACTCAGGATCTTGCAGCACAACGCTATATGACATTATAACAAAACATACAAATTTTTCCTTTAATTCGTATTATACCTCACATCAAAGTAACAGCACGAAGTTGCCTGTTTTAAGAAGTAAGGTTGTTTCCTTTGTACAAAGGCTAAATAAACTCTAAGCATATCCCATCATGTTACTATAATGAACTTCTTCCTCTTCTTTGGATCAATCCAAACCCATATTAAAACACACTGATTTGGTGACAAGATCTGTTTCTCAAAAGGCCCAGAATGAGTCCTGCAATTGCAGGGCTCATCCTCCAATGGCAAGAAATTAATTACCAAGAGTCATTGTGCTACTGATGTGCAAAACTCGGCTCAAAGGAAGAAAAGTTTGCAAACACTGGTCTGAATACTTTAACAGCTGTTAATCTGGAGCTTCTGTTTCAAGCACTATCAGAGATTGTGATTTTTTTTTTTTCCAATTTAGTTTGTTACACTGCAATAATGAAAAAGGACCAAGAGATCAGGTAATTAGAGCATTACAGTGATAAAAGCCCTATAAATAATTTATTATTTTCCAGTTCTGACCCCAAATCACCTGCTTACAAAAAAGGGAAAAGTAACAAAACAAATAAACAAATGCCCCTTGCAGCTGGTGGCAGTGAACTTAACACAAGCAACGACATTACCTGGCATGACCTGCTCACAGAAAAGCAGTGAAAAGGGCACCCAAATGCAGTGTAAACCATCTGCTAAGCCACTAGTTTACTGCAGTATTAACAGAAATGCTTACCCCATATTTTATGATTCTTTTTTAGTGCAGAGAGAATACAGCCCATGATACTTAATTGTGAATATCCCAGCCACACAGCAGAATATTGTGGAAGGCAAGTTGTCCAATATATCATACACAAAACACTGCAAGAAGAGTTACCCTGGCCTTATGCAGAAAAGCATTCAACAAGTGCAACTGCTGATGACTCCACCTTTATATTCAATACGAATACTAAATACAGGCTGAGCAGTGTCCATCTGCATACTGCAAACTGGTGCTGGAAAAAAAATATTATTAAGCCCGTATTTACACACATAACAGAAAGAGACCATTGCACATATTGCTCAGTTTGTTCTGAAATAAGTTCAATGCATGGCCCAAAAAATAGAGACTGCATGTCACATAATATCATTACAAATTAATGCTGTAGTTACAAGGGGGAGAAATACCCCATGAAGTTGGTTGGAAAGTTCTTTGGAATATAGGAATGAGTATTTTGTAAAATAAACAGTAGATATGGGTTTAGCAGAGTTTTTCTAGATTTGTGGCATGTAAATGAGATCAAAATGTACCAGCATTCATTTTCTTGTGGCAGGAAAAGAAGAAGGTGACTTTAAAATACTAACTATAAATAATACAATATTCAAAGATATGACAAAGGCCAAAATGTGTCATTTTCATAAATGGCTACGACAGGACTGACAGAAAGAACAGTTTGGTTCATTACTCTCAACTTTAGTGGGAGTCCACCTGGCTGGCCAATGGTGGAGGGAGGAACCTGAAAGTCACAGGAGTTTATTGAAGCTAAGTGCAATATTTATATTTAAAATATTACACATTTTAAGTGTAATCTTTATCTACAGACTACGTAATGTTTTCAAGAGGCTATTAGGATCATGTCATTTAAGTACTTGCAGATGCAGTCTGTAGCATATACCAAAGCATGGGACACTTCAACCGCAGAAATTCCCGTAGTTGAACTTGGAGCATTTTACCCCTTTTGAAACATCCTGCAAAAGTCAGCATTTGGGTAAAAAAAAGCAGACAGCAGTTAGAAACTCCCATCACATCTATGTTTATGCTTGCTCCAAGCAGCTGGCTCCAGACAGCCAGAGGTATTTAAAAACACACCTTCCTCAACAGTCAATCGCAGGTAGCTGCAAAACATCTTGGAAAAATCTGAGTCTTGGCCCAGTCAACAAAATCTGGACCATTGCATTGTAGGGATCATTCCTGAAATGTTGCAAGTGCACGCACTTCATTTCTACACTGTCTGATGTCCCCACTTTCATATTACAAAGCAAAGCTTAATGGTTGCATCTGCCAAACTCTTGTTGTGGCCATGAGGACTGTGTTACCAAAGTGTGATTAGCATGTAGTAGCACTGTCTCATGGATGATACATCAGATAAAAAGGAAAATGCGAGAAGTATTCAAATGACTGTTCTTGTGACTTCCAGTTAGGTCTTGTGTTAAAACAGAGGTTGCAAAATGAAAGCAAAAACCAGCCTAGAACAACTATTTAGTCCCTAGAAAATGTGTAGCAAAAAATCACATCCTATTTGCTACTTTTCTCTCATGTTTTAAGAGCAGTTTATCACACATTTAGAAAACACACATTTTGTTCAAGTAATTAGCAGTCAGCGTTCTGCCATTTAAAGCTTTCATGCTCAAGGGGAACTCAAGGGTTGGTGTCACCTCACGACTTGAAAACTGCTCCTAGAGCTTGCATATGGAAGGGAATACCCCGTGTTGTTTCATGTGCTTGTAGGTTGTGATCTCGCTGTAGGCTCATAAACATGTCTAAGACTGACTATAATCTATCTCCATTGCACAGGTCAACTAGTGTAAAGTGTTTAAAATAACTGCTAAGTTGCCCTCCAATTTTCAAAGGGCATTTTTGGTGCCAAAAAGTAGTGGAAATTCTAAAGAAATACTAGCAGAATAGGTTTTTCACTAGAAATCATTATTTTTAATGGTAAAAGAAATGGAAAACATTGTATTGCATATTGACTTAAACACTGGTATGTATCAGAAATACATGCAGCTCATGGAAAAAACCCTGTATTTCAAGCACCATCGACATTCATTTCTGTGTTACTGTATTTTGTTTATAGTAAAATTCACTAACATAGTACTGTCTCAACAATTCTAAACAATAAAAAATCTGAAATCAGGCACTAAAAACTATCTTGAACTTTTTCTAGACTTTAAAAATTTATATTTTCCTTCCTTTGTATTTTCTTTCTGACTTCTGAACCTGCATGGCACACATTTTCCACAGTTTCTTTTGCAGCCACATGGGGAGATTTTCAGATGTTTCAAAATAAAAATCGAAAGACTCATATTCCTATGCCCTAGAAACTAATGCTTTTACAAACACATCAAACAGCCTGATACTCATTATGCCAATGTAAGTATATTACACAGGTCATAAAATACCTGCAAGAAGCATCTACATAATGTTAATGTCTGGCTTAGATTAAAAAATACAAGTAGATCTGGCACAATTTTTTTTCTTTGATGTATGTCCAGGTATATAGTATGGCCAAGTAATCTGGAAATTTGCTCTGCAAGGGTATCTCCCAGTGTCTTCTCATGGCAAAATGCTTTTCAAGCTTAGTATCACTGAGACAGTAATATCTAGCCTTGCATGTATGTGAAGAAATATATCTGACAAGATGCTATTAGCTCCCCTTTGTTTAATGTGAAAATCTTAAGAACTTACTCAGTGAAGCTTCATTTTTCTTAGAAAACATCTAAAATAATAGCATTAGTATAGGAAGTCAAAGCATGGAACAGTAAAAATGTAAGCACTTCTATAAAATAAAAGCATTTCCATGTAAATTAAATGCATGCAGAACATCCTAACTGCATGGCCAAGGATGGTCTGCTTACCTGCCTAATCCACCATGTGGCAAAGTTGGCAATATGATGTTTTGATCCACATTTATATATCATTTTAATAGCTTCAAATGCATAAGTTATACTGGAACTTCAACTGGGCTAGGCAGCTCCAGGATAAAGCATGTATTAATTATCAGTATCAATTGTTTGGGAAACGTGGGGGAGCAGTGTGTGTGCAGAAATGCTCGATTTCCTTAGATTTCAGGGCTGCCTAGGTTTTAAGAACTGTTTGAAAGGAACAAAGACGAGATCCTTCTCTGTATTTTCAATAAAAATTTTCTTTCGAAACTATAAAAATCCTTCAGTGGTTTCTCAAACATGAATGAATTCAGCAAGTGCTTGTATTTCTAAGACAGAGCCTTGCTGCAGCTCTCACCACAGAGAACAGAAAAGACCCAGAATTACAGCAGAAGCTTTAGTGAACTATGGATTTCATTGCACTTTCCCAGGCTCATTAGTTCAGCTAACAGCTTCTACTTGTTAAGAGGCTCTGTGGGTAGCAGCAGCAGCAGCAGCAGTCAGTGATGCTAAAGCAGAGGTACCTGCAGAGACCATGGTTCAGGCTGTATCTTGGGCTGGAAATGACACTGTAAACCTTGGTTAGGGAATGTTCTGTTTATTTTCATTTTATTCACATTTCATTATGATTTTGTTTCCACACTCTGGCCAACTTCACACCTCTCAGGCTTTCCTTCTGTACCTCAAAGGAAACTGAAGAATTATCGGTCATATGCTGCTTTTACTTCCATCTCTTTAACTCCCATTCAGGCAGGGTCATATAGCTGTGAGGGGAAAAAGATGCCCTTTGTGTTAGCATCCCTGGAGGAAGATTTTTCATTTGCTTCTATATTTAGTCATTTTGAGCAATAATAGAAACTGAAATCTTGCCCCCTGGAATACAGTGGCTTAAACATTTGAAATAATGCTTTTGCTAGAGGGTGCTGTTAGCGCTTCTGTGCTTTTTTTTTTTTTTCCTCTCCCAATCCAGTATCCATTTCTTGCTGTACTGCATAATTAATATAAAATGGGGTTTTTTTATGGCTATACAGTCAACTAGTAAAATCTCCAGGTTCAATAATGAAAACAACAATAGATCCACAGCTGTATGCACACATTCACTGTCTTTGCTCTTCCACTGAACATTAAATCTGGTTGATTAAAGGGGAGGGCCTTAATAAGGTCCCAGTGTGGTGAAAGGTTAAGCTGTGTGGGGGAAGATTTGAGGATGTAGCAAAGTCACTTACACACGCTCTACTGCAGTAGAAGCTGTCCTTAGAGAATTAGAGTCCCAGAAGAAAATCACCAGAGTAAGGGGACTGATCAATTTTTCTAGAACTGGATCAGTTAGCAAGTTGAGCAAGCCTCTGCTTTGATGGTTTAAGGGGAGACGAGTTTTGCCATCTCCAGACAGTAAAAGTGCAAGTGCCTGGGGAATTTGGCTCTATAGAAATAGCCCTTGTTCTTCCCCGCACATCTGTGTCAGGGACAGACAGCACAAGCTTTCTGCTTTCCTTGAGCTCTTCACAGAAGCCCGGCTAGGAGCTGCAAAGCAGATACAACATCACCCATTTAAAAAAAGAAAAAAACAAAAAACCCACAATAACTTTTCTCCATGTTCACGGCACTAACTGGCATGGATAAATTTAGGCTGCATTACTGCAAATTTGTCACTGCAAATACCCTATACTAAAAGAACTCCATGTTCTTCTCCCCAGGTAACAGTTTCCAGATGACAAGATGCCACAGTTCAGGGGGTAGTGTTACAGTTTCATGTCAGTTTGTATCATGTAAAATAGCTATATATGACACAGCAAGAAAGGAGAACACAAGTGTACGACTTAGAAAAATTCTCATGTGAAAACAACAACAGTGGACAAAGCTCAGTTTCTTTTAAACTACAGTATTTTCTTACCAACTTCCTCCCCCAAAACCAAAGCCATAACAAATGCTATTGCTACAGGCTGACTGTATAATCAGAACTTGTCAGTTTGCTAACCTTCGCTGTCTCTGGCTATTGCCTTTTCTCATGCCTCAGAGAAAACAGATGATCCACCAGTCAGATTGCCAGGACAAGTCATTCAAGAAATTGCATCCGTTCCTTTCACTGCCAATGGGACCTGGAGCAAATCATGTAGAGCAAGCTTGGATGTGATGATAGGAGCCCAGACATTTCTAAACATCTCATTAGCCATCAGTGCATCACTGGGACTCTAACTGTAAACAAAAATACCTCTGTGCTACAGTGTCCAGTTTGTAACATGGCCATAAAGGACATTTCCTACCTCATACATATAATTTTGAACTTAATACATCAAAGAGACAGACTGCAATGTAAGTCCCTACACTAACTTCATGGAGCAAGGCTGAGATAAAGCTGACATAATTTAATTTGACATCTATGCACAAATCTCACAGTGTGTGTAACAAGCAGTATAGCACTGATGACTCAAAAGCCTATACACCTTTAAGAAGTGGAAAGCCATCTTTATATTTCTTATGTGTTTATCTTTATAATATCTGAAAGTATTGCACATATCCAAACCCAGAAATAACACTTATAGCCTTCCTTTTTTTTTTTTCTCACTCTATACTTCCTTGATCAGCCACTTGAAACAGCTTTTTTGGTTTGTATACTTTGGCTTGTTTGTGTGAGTAGATGTGTTATGTGAAAAAATGACACCGAGTCAAAAAATGATAGCTTTCTATGCTGCTTTCAGAGTGGAAAGGCACATGGTCAGTCTGATCTCCCACTGCACTGAATTTCATACTAATTGTTTACCTGTCTGAGGTATTTGCTTACTCACCTGAGTGAGCCTTCCTAGTGGCTGACAGTTTCAATTTTAAAGCTGAAAATTCCTCTCAGGAAAAATTTCCATGGAGATTTTAAATATCAGGATAAAAAGCTTGAATCAGCCTGTATTTTTAATATTTGGAGAAGTGTACAGAGCAGAACAATGGGGTGGGTTTAGGGGGTTTTTTTGAGACCAAAGGGATTTCTATCCTTTAAACTATTCAGACTATTTTCAGAGTGTGAGACTTTATTCCTAAGTGTAAAGCACTCATCTAATTAGTTCTCAAGGTCAGGAAAGTATGTGTCAGTGTGTCCTACTCTGTGCTGGCAAGGTTAATAGATAGGCTTAGGTTTTGGCTTTTTTTTATTGCTGATACTGTTGTTTGGGGGATGGATTCATAATTAGTTGTTTCAGATTTATTTTTCCATGACATCAAGGGAGGATCCATCACTGGGGAGTAATGGTGTGAAAGAGCATAGTGGAAAACAAGTTTCCCTCTTTTGTTTTAATCAGTCAACATTCACTAATCATGTGGGTTGACATAATGTACACACAGCACATATGGACAGATACAAACTAATAAATTTTATGCCCTAAAATGCTGGCATGTAAACCAATTTCCTCCCAAAATTTGACCACAAAAACTCATTGCTGAGCTAAGCCTAAAAAACAAAATCCCTCATTACTTTAGCATCACTGTTCACGTACTCACATGAACAAACACAGGCCAACTATAAGGCAAGTGATGTTGCATCTGTGTTGTTAAACTACAGATAATAAGTCCTGATGAGAAAAGATATTTTAGAGAGGGTTGCCATAATACAGAGATCACAGCTGGATCCCATCTTCATCCTACAGTGATGTCAGAGAAAGCTTGTTTCTTTGTCCACTATACTATGTACATACAGTCTTAACTACTTCCTGGACATAATGAATATACTATCTGAGGAGAGGACTAAACCTCTGAGATGTGATTCCAAATGATCTCATTTCATTTGAATACGAAAAAAAAACCCAACCAACAAATCCAACAACAAAAGGTTAATATTTTGTTGTAACCAATTTTCTACCAATTGGAGTTTTCATTTCCCAAATGAAAAATTATCCTCAGTAAACAAACTGTTATTAGTTAAACAAATTAAAAATGCCTAGAAACTAGTAACTCTATTTTCTGGTTAATTTTTGCTACTATAATCACTTGTTCTTTAGGAAATAAAAAAAAGATTTCTAAGCTGGGCATGTCTGTAAAAGGTAACTATCACACGTTCACTTTATCAACTTGTACTTTGACTCTGACAGGCTGTCAATAGTTTGACAGTGACCACAGCTATTTACACCACACTTCTCTTAAGCTTCATATCTGCATGGTATCATTTTCAAGATGAAATAATGAAGTAGCAGACTTACGTAGCTTTTAAAGTATCTAGTGTAAAACTGTCAATTTTTATTTTATAAAACTACCACCCACCTCAGGAAATGGAATAGACTGAATTCACTCTATAAATGTAAATGGTTGTAATCATTATCTTGAACTCGTACAGTCCTGGTAAGTTATTTACAGTGTGATACAGTTCTTAAACAGAATTTCCCTTTGAGTGCCTGAGGTTTGCAAGCAAATAAATAATTGTCACAATTCCATCCCTGCTTTGGTAGAATTGCAAGAGCAAATGGGGTCAAATTTTGCCTTAGTCAAAATCTCCTTACCACCTAACATCTGTAGATGTTCTGCTTCTATTCATATGGTTGGTAGGCAGTGATCCTGACTTTCAGGAAGGAACACCGCTTGTATTTACAACCTTGATATTTTTTTGAAAATCACAGGTGTTCTTGATGAATAAACTGAAAAAAAAAAAAATAGAACCAAAGTCATTCAAAATTTGTAATAGAGAAAAAATAAGCCAAAACAAAACATCTATCAAATTATCACATTTACAATTTAAAGGAAAAAAAAAAAAAAGAAAAAAAGAAAAAAAGAAAAAAAGAAAAAAAGAAAAAAAGAAAAAAAGAAAAAAGAAAAAAAGAAAAAAGAAAAAAAGAAAAAAAAGGCTTACTAAGGGAACATTTTCCTACAGAGGTCATCTCTCTATGAGAATAAAGGCATAAGGAAATACTAGTGCAGTTGGGCAGAATGGGATGTGCCCTTCTAGATCTATGACAAAAAGGTTCCAAATGTCACAAGGACTACTGCCCCACTGTGACTTGTCAGGTGTTTAGTAAGCTGGAACTGTCATTCTCTGAGTATTTCCCTGTGGGTTTTGTTCAGGCAGGAAAATTAATCCACCCACTTGTAAAGGAAATCCCAACCTGCAGAGATCCTCTGAAAGCTCAATGAAAATGAAAATAGTCTTGATTTTTCAGAGCCTTTAAGAATGAAGACAATGAACTACTGGAACAATATTTGAAGGAAAACATTGATTTTTATCTGTTGTTGTCTCCAGACCAAAACTAGAATCTTGCCTCAGAATGGCTTTTAGTCTGACACAATTTAGTGGATTAAATAAACAAAATATTCTCTTTTATTCCAGGTCTTAGGCTAGATATTTTTCCAATTATTACTGGTTTACCATAATCTAAGGATTTCTATAGGCAGAATAACCCATGACACCTTCTGAGATGCTTCATCTCTCATCACTCAGATGACACTTAAGTGCAACATTAGCATCGATGCACAGCCATACAATAATTATTCTTACATTCTTACCTGAAAAAAATGAACTATCATTAAAACTATTCACGTGTCTGTAGAGAAATGACTGACAACCAGGTTTCACCAGCTGAAGCACCTAGCTGTTCCTCGTATGCAGAGATCAAGTAAGATGTCTCTGAAATCCAGGTTAAGAAAAGGAAGCTGACTTTTGGAAGGTACTGACTAAGAGTGAACAGCAGCATCTGATTCTAAAGCCCTGAGTCTTCACCCTTCCTGGTAAACAGATGAACCTCACCTAAGGCAAGGGAATCAGAGATTTTTTTTTTTTTTTTTCTCTCTTAACAGTCATAAAATTGTTGAAACAATCATTTTAATCTTACTGTTCTTTATTTTTATCTGACAGTGCAGCAGCAGGAACTCAGGGAATCAGCATACCACTTTATTTTTTCCATGTTACTTTTTAAATTGCAAGTTCCTCGGGATCTGATGGTATTAAAAAAGCAGAGAGGGAAGAGAGCCAATGGAACAAGTGACAGAGATCTTTCCTGATGGTGGAAAGTTTATCTTGTACATAAAAATGGCTTTGAAGTTCTCAGTTACCTGAAAGAGCTCAAATCAGCATTTTTTGGCTGTCATCCCAAAAAAAGCCTTTGGGATTTCCCTGGAAAATCAGCAATACATGACTGGCCAGAGAGCACTCAGGATTAAAAATAAGTAATATTGCATATGAAATTAAATAAATTTATTCTAGCTTTGGGGTATTCATATACAAATGTAGAAAATAAAAACACAGCTACAGCTTGATGGTTTACACATAGCCCCTCATCCGATTGAAACCACGTAATCAAACCTGAGTAGATCTGAACACTCTAATCTGAAAGAACTAACATCCTTCTCCCCTTAACTTTGTTTCACTCGTTCACATCTATGCTCCAGTACTCAAACCAAGCTATGACAGAGGCACTCCACAGTCTCTGCTAGATCAGCTCAGATGGTAGCACAAAGAAACAGAAATCCCTCCAACTGAAAGTTCTTGGAGAATCATGGAGAAAATAGGATTCACCAAGCACAAAAAGCAAATTCCTTATCCAGTCCTCTGGGTGGATTCTCTGCAGGACTCCTTAAGCAACTCTCTTACTAGTGTATAACATCTGCAATAGTCAGCATCTTTAAGATCAACAACATTGAAAGGAGACGGTGGATTTAATAATATCATCACGGAATTTAGCTAAATTTAATTCGTAGAAGGAGTCCACCATACATGCGCGAGATCCAAACTTGTACTGGAATAAAAAAGGTCTTTCAGGAAGCTTAATTTTGAAATGGCAACTTAACCAAAAATATGTTATTCTTACTCCATAAAAAACAAAGTCGAATTTGCCTCCTGGTGATAGTTTAACTTAGCTGGCAGCCAAACAAGATACACACTCACACCTCTCACCCCAATTCCTAGGGAATCAGGGAGAGAATTGGAGGTGTAAAGGTGAGGAGATTTACAGGTTGAGATAAGAATAATTTAATAATTACAGTAAAAATAAAATTAAAATAATAAGAATAAAAAGAGTAATAATGATAACTATAGATATATTTCTATGAGCGATGCAGAGTACAATTGCTCATCACCCGCTGATAATGATCCTGGAGGAGTGAAAAGGAATCCTGAAACCAAAATCGCAATCCTGGAGAAGCGAGCCCGAGCAATTCCTGAGAAAATCTCCCCCTTTCCAGTCAGCCCCGGAGTGCAGGGGATGAGCCTCACCCTGGGAAAACCACCTGCCTGATCATGGTATCTCCCCTGCCAGGTAAGTTTTGGTTTTTTTTTCTGGATAGAGGTTGCAATACCAGATTCTACAAAGGTAACAGTCTTACCCAGAAGACAATGGAGACAAAGATGGAGCTAAATGTTAAAACAGATTACTCTTTATCTTTTAATGGCATGGAAGACATTGAAAGATTTATAAAGCTGATGGTACTTACATATGAAGCCAAGGAATGTCTTTTTTAGTTGTGTATAGATGAGAAATCTGAAATGATTCCTACTGAGAGTAATTGCATCCAAATCTAAATTCATTACAGATTAAAAATAAACAACACTCAAAACATTACAAAAGAGTTATCCTCAAAAGTACACTGGCAAGGCTTTTCAACAAGACACTTAAGATGGAAGTCTTTCATAGAATATCAATAGGTGTTTCTCCAGTATGAATAAAAATATGTCAGCACACATTTGTAACAATGAGATAGGATACAATTCATGGTTCAGAGTCAGTAACAGTCTGAAGTTTGTTGCCAGTTTCCCATTAATGAAAGATTATCTGTCCTAGGTAATGAAATAAAACTCCATCTTTGTGAATATATCTTCATTTAAGGAAACATTGTGTGTTACACATACATGCATAGACATGTGTCTTTAAAAGGGTAATTATGACATAGCCATGTAGAAAGAACAGAAAGTTGTCATGTCAGCAGATAAATATATAGGCAATTAAAAAAAAAAAAAAACAAGTAAGTTGTGGGGCTAGGTAAAGACCAACATAATGGACTTCAAAAACCAAATCTGGAAGTACAAAATATAAATGCTGGTACCTGTAAAGAGAATCTGAAGGAGAACACTGGTCTTGTCAAAGTTTTTATTTGTTTAAAACAATTGTGAGTAATTCTAACTGTTTACAGGAAAGCAAGACCAAGCATGGACACTAAAAGGGGAATTATTTGTTCTATTCAAGTGACTCAGTGTGTGAAACATCTGAGGTCTGGAAGTGAGTAAAACGGGTCTTAATTAATCTATATTTTAATATTTTAGATGTCCTGCTGTGTACTCTGTTGACTGAAATCTAGGTTATAACTTGTGCCATGTAATGTCAGCAGTCCAGACATTTAATCTTGGTGGTATTATTAAAAAAAATATCACCATGGATATTTACTTAGATCATCCATTTAAATTATTTATCCTTTCTGTGGCTGTTTTCAATTTCTGAAAGGCCAAAAGACTTACACTGAGCTTTAGGAAATCTAAGGTCCCAAGCACATTTTCCTACTTAAGAGTTTCGATTCATTGGGGAATGTGTGGCACGGCAAGTGGTTCAAGTGTTCCAGCATTTGAAATAAGCAGATAAGTAAATGTTTAAACTGTCGTGCATGACTGCTATTCTTCATAAATAAAATATCTCAGATTGTTTAAAAGGATTGTTATTCAGGACTGCCAAGTTGTTCCCTCCCCTTGGTTTGTGAGCGCTTAGGTCCTAAATGATCAGTCCCTCAGCACTCAGTCATCTTCAGCACTTTTGCTAAAAATCATATGTTCAGTCAGGGAATAGACTGCATCGTAGTCCACCATGTGAATGATACTGTTTCTGTGGTAGGGAACACTGAGTGAAAATGGGATGAGCTATCTTGCTTTGCGTAGGAGGAATAGTCATCTCAGGGGTTAGTTTGGAGCAGTTTGTGTTCTGTAAACTCACACTCCTCCATTCTGCACCCTGACTACCTCATGTACACAAGATCTCTGCAGCACACTGCAATGACAAATGTAATAAAGTTTTCAGCCATGGGTATATTGGATTGTAGATGGGCATGTTTGTTGTACAAACACAACTCCTTTAACTGAAGGGGTGGCTCATAAAGAGCTGCATCCACAGATGGCAAGCAACCTGGGGGCAGTCAAAGGGACTCAGAAGAAAGAGTCCGTGGTGATGAGCATAGGGCGAAAAACTAAAGGAAGGAGAAAAACAAAATCAAAAAGTATAAGGGATGAAAAAAGTCCCAGCTAAGATGTGTACAGAATAGTAATTGCTGAAATGTCTGTCTGAAGAAATCATTCTTCACATGGAAGATATCTAACAGTACAGGCTAAAATAGCACTTGCAACCTTATTCGAAAGCACACAGAAAGAATTACTATTTTTCTTTGTCTTACAATGTTCACAGATTTTTATGTAGCAAGAACTACTATCATCACTAAAAAGTACCTCCTAGATGGCATAATACATAGACTCTTTTGAAGACTATTGATGGTAGGAGTCTGTCATTCATGCCTACACATTTGTGTATAGTGACAGAACATACACTATCATCTTTGAAGAGCTGAAATGTTCAGTTATTTACCATATGCAGTGTAATTCCTGACTAAATATAAGGAATTCAAAATTGGCAATGTGCTCCATCATTAAGATAAGTATATGCAATCTTACTATATCTTGGGATATCTAAATAAAGTATAAGTCACAGATTTAACTTCAGTCTAGGACCATGGATTATATAAAGAATACTTAATCCTCGAATTTCAAGAGGATTAAACATTATTTAAGTCTAAGACTCTGTATCTAAAATTTAATTAAAAGAATAATTTCTAACATCTACTGTAAACTTGGAAACAATATTTTTAACTTTAACTTTTGGTTAAATAACTATCTTCTATTTTTTATTAAACTCTGTGTTATCTTAAAAATACTTATCTAGCAGTTGCATTTCTGCACATCCCTTGTAAATATTATTGTACCAATATTAAAGTTAAAATTTATATCTTTGCTTAAATTAAATGTATACACTTCGCTGATTTCTAAGCAGGGCACTTACATACCAAATAAATTTTAAAATCTAAGCAGAGCCTTATAATCCCATGTTAATAGACTGTATGGTACTTTGCTATTAACCAAGAGACAAACATATGCCCTTTTCTTTGGAGGATCTTTACCTGATTGCTAGGGTCACACAAAAACAGAGACAACCAAGAGGAAGCAAAGTAAACTCCAAATAAGGCCTAACAATCACTGTTTTCCAATTCAGACCCTATTTCTTATGTCTCAGATGATCCAGGACATTGATTTCAAGACACTTTTCCCACTCCCAATTATTTTAAAAAAACCCACCTAACTAGATAAAACCACACTTCATCATGTTAGTAGCAGTTTCGCTTTGTTAATGGACCCATTCCCTGAGTCATACAATATACTTAAAAGAGAGAGAGAGACAGTTTTTCTTATCTGTAATCTGCAAACATCACATTGTTGCTGTTGGGTAACAGGAGAATATTTCTATAGCATGAATTCTAGATGCTGGCAATATCAAGCCTTGGCCTACATCTTCATAAAACTCTATGCCCTTTTAAAATCAGTATGTTTTTCCACATAAAAATTGCACAACTTCACATTGTGATATTATATTCTCCTTTTTGAGTGTTCAGCATCTGTGGCCAGAATTTTGTCTTGAATGTAATCTCTGTTGTAGGAGAAGCAGCTTCAAACAACTATAAGAACACTTGAGCTGGCACTCTGCAGCACTCTCCATTGCAGCAAGGCTCTCCACAGCATAAAGGCAGCACAGGGCAGCTCCCTCACCACCACCCACTTGAGCTCTTGGGGTGTGTGTAAAGGAGGAATAGTGTCACGACTGGCTACAAATTACTAGGACCTCAAATAACCTGCATGATATAGAACTGCCTTCAGGCTCTTCCTACTTATTCTGGGGATCAAAGGAGCACAGTATTGCTCAGGGCTATATTTTAAATGGTATTTAGATTCTATAAGATTCAAGTGGGTGCTTAGTGAGGCTGATGAATGTGCCTAAGCATACGAAGTCCATTAGCCTCCTGTTTTTCATCTGTAAACCTACGCGCTTTTGTAAATTTACCCTATAAAGTTATTTGCGTGCCAGGGTGTAAGTGGGTGTACATATAGATTATCATCACATACCTACTCTTCTGTAGCTATGCTGCTCACTGCCCAGCTACTGCTGAAAACCCCGTGCTGTTTCTGTCTTTCAAACAAGTAAAATGGTGAGCAACTATGAAAACTAAGCAATGCCCATTATGTTCAGCTGAACAGTCAAAAAGTTAACAAGCTAAGAAAGACTTGTGAATAAAAAAACTGTGAAATTTGTTTGTTTAAGCTGACAGTTATAATGGACATTTCTGAATCTAATGCTGAAGGCAACCATCTTGCTGAAATGTGATGTCATGTATGACAAGAATGGTGTGACAGGCTTGCAGAGGGGAATATTAACCTGCCAGTGTACCACTGCTGGCAAATTTAAGAGAGAGAAGGAAAATATTAATATTGAATATTTATAAAGCATTTGTTTGCTTAACTGTTTCTTCTTTCGAGTGTCATTCCAGTACTAAAGAACAGTTTAAGAATGCTTTCAGTGTGTCACCAAAAAAAAAAAGAAGTGCCAGATCTCATTGCTAAGTCCCTGAGCCATCTAGTTCCTTGTGAGAAGAGATTAAATGAAAGGAGCAGGAGACAAAGAACACTGTACGATTTCATTTGAAATTCAGATCCTGGCAGCTCTATTTTGCAATTTCAGATAAGTACACCTAGCACTTTATTGAGTTATAAATTGCTTTTCCACGTTGTTTAAACAACACGGGGAACAGATCTACACTATTCCCCTACGTTCCAATCAAAGTCGATTTCAGTTCTTTCTTACTCATTTTGTATTTATGTGATGCATTTCTGCAAGCAATGCACAACATATTCCTGGGTATTTGATTGTATTACATTTCATTTGTTGTACACATGGCTAGGTCAGTCAGGAACAATTACACAAAATGGTGCTGTAACACTTGGTGGAAAAAATGCACCTCTGAATGTAACAGTTACATTGCTGATAACATAAATTATATGCCATATACGCAACACTTGGTATTTGTCAAGGCTCTGGTACTTAGGTGCCTCTACTAGGATTAATATGTTTCAAGAAAGCCAGAGCACTGCAGCAATTAATCAAGTTTCCATAATTAAGGTAACCTTGATTTAAGCAAATTATCCATAAAGCTCCAAAGAATCAATGGTTTAGATAAAACTGCTAACTCAGTAACTCTGTGGTCTGTAACTGGATTCTCAGAGTTGATTTATAGAATAATTTCCATACCTGAGTCCTTCCCTCAACACCTTTAAAATTCAAATCTACTTACCAGTTCATACAACTGTTCTGCAGAGGACAGCCCTTGGAGCCACCTGTCCAGCCCATAAGGACTTCTCAGGGCCTAAGCTGCAGTCACAGTAACCTATGGCCACTGCATCATTGGCTATATAACATGCTCCAATGCAGTACTGCTTCTTCCTCAAGTGTTTATTGAAAAAACACTTGTCTATATGACTGATCTTAAAGTCAGGAAACTCAATAGCAAACTGCTAATGGATCTCAATGGGAATAAAATTGGGTCATATACAACCATCCTATGGGTTGAATTAGCAAAAGCATTGTTCAACTCTGGAGCCTCTTATATATGCAGGGGGGCCAGAAATGTTTGAACTTGCCAAACTTTCATGTGAAAAATTAGGGAAATATTTTAGGTTATTTAATTAATGATGTGAAATGAGATGAACAAGAGAATCTACCATCATCACCCTCCCATGGGGGAAAAAAAAGTGGAAAAAGGAGAACTAGAGAACTTTTTACAGAGAGCATTAAAAAAAAATTGCACTAAATTTGAGTAAGTCTTGCATGGAAGACAAAGTGAAAAATCTATTAGCTGAGAAGAACCTGGAAGGTGTTTCGGATCCTTTTACAAATCTGTTCTTAAAATCTTTGTCTCGGTGGAACACAAAACAACATACAAACAAAGAATAAAAGGTAAGCACTCTTCCTTTACAGGAAAAGCAGAATGTCAGTATGATCTGTGGAATAATTTCATTAGGGATTTTCCCTCTCCATGCTTATAAATGTTTGTTTACTTTCAAAGATAGATATTGCTGGACAAATCACCAGATAACAGAGGCTGATCTGTTGTGTTAAAATGGCTGGCACTACTGCTCCATTTCACCTAAAAGGATTCACAATAGTTATTATGCAAGTCATGAGTCCCAAATTCCTTAATATTCACACTCACTGAACTCCAAAGAGTAAGAAGTCAAAAAAAGAATTTAATAGCTTGTGGAAAGCAGGTTGAAGTGTGAAACACTTCTTTTAACAAGCACAGTAGCATTGCAAATTTTTTCTTTCTTTCATAGAGTTGTTTATTGAATGAAATGGGAAAGAATACAGGCTTAGGGAAATCTGGATCTGGATTTCAAAGTCCACTGAAATAAACACAGCATCTCTTATTGATGTCCATGAGCATTGTTTTGGGTCCTGTGTATGAAAAGTGACATTTCCAGTGAGGGAAATCAGTGGGCCACGTACACTAGCAGCATAGCTAACAATGCTCTCCCAAGAGGGGAAAAATAATAAAGAAGCTTGCACAAACAGGTTCTGATTCAACAATGCTCCTGCTTGTGTATGACAATCTAAGATAGCTGCCTAAGAAGATAGGTCACCTTCTGTCAAGCCACATTGGGATTCATTGATAAGCTCATGGTGAGATGAAGACTGACGCAGCTGGATGAAAAATTTCTGAGACAGGTGCCATATATCTATAAATAGATACTTGAGACTGAAATACATTTGAGAAACACTGAAAAGCTTAAGTAGAAAAAAAGGTATTTTAAGTTTTCCAGAAGATTAGCTGCAACTTTCAATTTTTTCTCCCGTAGTCCTAGATCTCTGCTGTATTTAAGTGCCAAAGTATATTTCTGCTCAAAACAAACTCAGTATTTGTCTTTCTAGATGCATCTGTGTGTCGCGGAGGGGCGGCAGCTGCCGGCTCGGGGCT
>NW_010307457.1:0-12722 GCF_000700745.2 Antrostomus carolinensis | reverse complement strand
CACCTGGAATACTGCGTCCAGTTCTGGAGCTGCCATCACAAGAGAGACCTGGTGCAGTGTGAGGAACTGCACTATAGACTTGTCTCAAAAATTGCTTGCAAGGACGGTCACAAGACCACCAGGTTCTGGAAACCCCGACTTGTGAATGTGTCCTGCCCGTGGCGGTGTTCTGCCTGGACATGTCCCTGCCCCAAGTGCTGAGGGGGCACGAAGAGATGTGCCATTGCTATGGAAACTACAGCCCTCAAAGGGGTATTTAATGGGGAGAGAGAGAGACACGGGAGAGAGACAGAGAGGACGACTGCCTGACCTCACTGCACCGCATCACTGCTGGAACAAGCAACTGAGACCTCCTCGCCCACCCCTCACCGTCGCCTGGACGCGTGGCGGTGACTATTCTTACTTCCCTATCCTGACTCCTTGCTTGATTTCCCATCTTTCGTTCCATCCTGTCCTATCGCTATTCTCTTTATTACTCCTCTCTTTGTAATAAAAGGTGTTCAGGGAGTGCAGCATGTGACCTCGTTTGCGTTGTTAATCTCACTCTTGGGATCATATCGAAACCTTCCCCAACATCGGATTGGGATATTTAAAGGACCCTGACCTCAGATCAGGACAAGCAGCTAGAACAAGTCCACAGGAGGGCCACCAGGATGATCAGAGGGCTGGAGCACCTCTCCTATGAAGACAGACTGAGAGAGTTGGGGCTGTTCAGCCTGGAAAAGAGAAGGCTCCGGGGAGATCTCATAGCAGCCTTCCAATACCTGAAGGGTGCCTACAAGAAAGATGGGGAAGGACTTTCTGTAAGGGCAGTTAATGACAAAACAAGGGGAAATGGCTTTAAACTGAAAGAGGGTAGGTTTAGATTAGATATTAGGAAGAAGTTCTTGACTATGATGGTGGTCAGACACTGGAACAGGTTACCCAAGGAAGTTGTGGATGTCCCACTCCCTGGAAGTGTTTAAGGCCAGGTTGGATGAGGCTTTGAGCCACCTGGTCTAGTGGAAGGGGTCCCTGCTGATGGCAGGGGGGTTGGAACTAGATGATCTTTAAGGTCCCTTCCAACCCAAACCATTCTATGATTCTATGATAATGACCTGGGACTACATGCTTAATTCTAGCCATTTACTAGGTGAGATTCATATGCTCACCTTTATATGTTATATGCTCTTCATCACTCTACACACTCATTCTTATATTACATATTCCTCATGGGGAGGATAATATTATCCTCTTATGATTTAAATGAAACTCAGACAAAAACTACTTTTAGTTTAAATAGTTTAAAAAAACTATTTAAAATTTTGGTGTACTGAATTAATCACATGTGAATTTCTTAAATCCCTGCTCATCAGCCTGTTTATTTTAGTATCCTTCATCTGATCACAAATAGATATTATAAACTATTTAGAGACGGGATTTTTTTCCTTATATTTAACTGATCACTACTTTCTGCCACTTTTTGACTATTAAAATATACAGATGCTTTCAAATTGTACTGTGGTATATACAGCTTTTTGGAAATTATTGTTTCCTTTATTCTATCTTCAGCAGTTTCATGTTATGCATTCCTTTTAATAAGCTGATTCATGCCAGATGCCAGATTTTCTTATCTTTTAAGAAACCAAATGACAAAGAAAGTTAATGATGAAAAACTGCACCACTGGGAGGTCAAAGAGTTCATTTTCTGACACAAACTCATTAGATGATGTAGCATACACCAAGGGTGGCATTGATTACCATAGCCTCTGTACTCTTAAAGGTTAATGATCAGGATAATTAGCTGACCTATTGGAACCAGATAACATTCAATTGAGATAAGTGACAGGTGACTGTAGTCATTAAAATAGACTGCAAACAGACTCTTTTGACATTGCCACTTATTTATTAAAAATTGCCTGTAATAGAAACTGTGGAAAATATCAGCTGCCTCTTTTATTAAGATCTAGTTTAAAACTTCCTATTCCTTCTATTTTATCAATACCCCATTGCCCCAGATATCTTGTCTGTAAAAAATAAAATAAAATAAAATAAAATAAAATAAAATAAAATAAAATAAAATAAAATAAAATAAAATAAAATTGTTTAGAAACAGATGCTCTGGTGGAAATTTTAAAATGCAGGTGGCCACATATTACAAACCATAACGGGCATTTAAAAGCAATGTGTGTTTTGACAACACTATTCTACAATCAGGGTAAGAGTTTATAGCAATAGCCCCATGAGAAACTTCTTATTATTAAAAATGTTTCACCACATCCTATTTAAATGCATGGTGGTACTGGGAAAAAGGTTGTTTCTTCTGATTTAGGTTCAGGAATTTTACCCTGGAGACAAGTGAAAGTAAGTATGGAAGATACTTGGTGAATATTTTCCTACATCACAAGATCAAGCACATTCTTGACATTTAAGAGACTTAATCCAGAAAACTCACTGATGCTATGTAATCAGACACGTCTCAGTTCTGAGGGATCCTCGTACCACTGGTTCTTTTGTTTTATTTTGATATTGCTCCTGCAATGTGTTAGCGAAGACAACACAAGAAGTAAGAGCTGCCTAAGTCACGTCTTTTACCATTCTAATTGATGTAACTGGAAAATTGGACAAGAAAGTTATAAAACCCCATCCTTTCTTGTGAGATAGAGGTAACTCAATGATATTTCATAAACTGTAATTATCATATTCATGGAAGAAGCAGTGTATGTAAAAACACAGATCTAAGAGAGATAACCAGGATGAATAAAGTCAGTCCAATCTATGAGATGAAACTTCAGAAGAGTCCACAAGACCACATATTCTTGTCCTTTTTCACATAGGAAGACTTACAAAATGCTCTCCCCATAGTACTTAGGATCTTTAGTACATGGAGGCCAAGAATTTCTGAAAAAAACAGGTAGTGCTAAAGGTTAGATCAGGAAGCAACAATAGTTTTGGCCTCTGAAACTTCAGGGAGTTCAGGAGATGAAGATATTTCTGCTTCATCTTAATAAAAGGAAGAACAGATCTCGTGAATATAAATAAGGAAAACTTTGTTCCCTGTTATGAAAACAAATTACTCTGTATCTTTAAAAATATGAGAAAAAACATCTGAGTTTTTTTGTTTTTTTTTTTTTTTCAGAATCAGTAAAGTCACAGCACTCTAATCAACATTTCTTTTCTGACTACAGACGCTTCAGAGGAAGACCAAAAAGCTTGGTGAGCCAAGAAAGGGAAACTCTTGACCCAAGCAGATTCTTATTCACTGTCAATTGGATAGTTATTTAAACACAAGCCAAAAGGACATCTACAGTTTTTAGAGATTTCAAACAGCCATTAACGTTGATGTCTTTTTAGGATCACACTGTAGCTTAGATTAAGGTTTTACTGATTTGTTTTCTTGGTATATACTGTAAAGTTATGTTTTCTTACATTTTTATGAGGAAAGTTTGGTTTCATGTCTTAAAGATAGACCAAGCTTATACTAGTAAATTAAACAATGATAGGGAATGTTCCTGGTTCCTGGAACATGATAATCTGAACCGTTAAACTGTTAGAGATATTGTGGCACCATTGTGGCCAATGCTAATTGCCACTTTTCTGAAGCATTTCTGTTCATGTTTCTGCAGTGAACACAGGTCAGGGACAATTTCCAAAAGTCAGTTTGCATGTGACCACGTTGTTTTGCTCATAAAAAGGTTCAATCTTGCTGTCACAGACTCTTCTATATCAACTGGCCTCAGTACTACAGAACAGTTCAAGATGTGCTAAATTTGCTAAATAAGGACCCTGGTTTTAGTGAAATCGCTAGATCCTGGATTCAGCTCATATCATATGAAAGATATATCGTTTTCATCAGAACATTTTGTTTCTTATTCTGACATATTTTTTTCTGGGACATGGCAATGTTTCTGACAAGTGCAATGATAAAATCCACCAAAGAAGAATAATCTGAGATTTTAATATCCAGTCAATGAGGAAAGACTGCAAGAGCTGGGTTAATTCTCTCTGCTTAAGAAGAATTCCAACCTATAATCTTGTAAATCTTTGTGGCAGAGAAAGGAAATACGTTCTTCAGGGCCGATGAGATTAGGACAAGAAGTAATGACTATATATAACAGTGAGTGAAATTTAAATTAGATACTAGGAAAAGCAAAGTAAATAGAAGGATTTTAGTGGCACTAAAATAGATCATTTATATTACTGAATGTTCATTTATGAATCTTTCAAAGAAAAGATTCAGAAACCAATTATTTAATTGATAAGCTGTTAGAGAAAAAATGTAGAAGGCGCTGAAGGTGGTTTCTAACCCAATTTTATCAGAAGTTTCTGATCACAATACCTGTGTATAAAAAAAAACCCCAATCATTATATATCTGACACTGTCAGAGAATTTTATTTGGTTGGAAAAATATAATAAAATTTAAAACCTTTTGTTATTATTTGTATGTATAGTATGTATACATACTGTAAGTATACTTTTGTTTCAGTATTAAGCCATGGCTGATGAAAGGTACAGAGAATAAAAGCAACTATTTAAATTAAATTTTATACCACATTTTTGCTCATATCTTAAATGTGAGCAGTCATGATAATTTTTTCCAAGTACAATAATAATTATATGGGTTTTTTCCCCTTCTTCTGCAAAACACTAGATTTTAATGTGTTCTGTCATCATTGTTCTAATTACTTTCAAATTATTTCCTTTTCTACATCTTAATATTCTAGGAAAAGGTCTCCTGTTTCATTACTATACTTTCTTGCTCAGTTTCTTTGGTTATGCTGACTACTTCAGAAAGAGAAGTAATTTTAATTTCCCTAATTCCACATTCAGTTAAAGATATTATTTTACCACATAATGTCTGTTGTAATAAAGGAAAAGGAGACCTTATTTTTCCATCCTCTCTCTGTCTAGATTTTTGTTTCATTGCACTAAATCTGGCATGACTGTTTATAACAGCTGTTCCACGTTCACTTTCTTCAAGTACTGCAAGCTATAAAGCTTCATTCTTGGTTCCTAATGCAGTCAATCATTTACCTAGTAAAATAAAGAAGACTAATGAATCTTCCCCATATAAAATTTCATTTAGCTGGGCTTGACAGTACAGCAGTATTGCTCAGTGTGAACAAGCAACCAGAACACCTGAAGCCAGATACATTTAAGTAGCTCACAGTAGGTCATATATAAGAAAAGGATTACAAAAGTAGAAGGAAAAGCAAGAAGTTTTGCCTCAGGCTACCTCTGGGGCATTTGAAGTAATGTTGTAATTCTACCAGTACGAGCATGATGAAGCACATATTACAACACAAGCTGCTCATAAAGTAGTTGTAGAGACTAAAAGTCTTCTAAATGCTTAATTATGATTGGAATGTGATTAGGCTGACTGCATAAAAGTATGTCTAATATATTTTCTCTTTTAAAAGTTTAATAAATTGTTACAGAAAATAATGAGCATTTCATAAAAGTATTAAAAACCAGTTTGTTTGTTTTTCTCTTTATTGTTTTCCCCCCAAAAAAATGGTTCTCTGGTTTCTCTGAGAGGAAAAACTAGGTAGAAAACCACATTTGACTCCTCAGTAATGAATGATCCACAATGACTTTTGTGCAAGAGTAAATTGTACAGCTCTGTGCAGTCCTTTTTCTTGTTTCCTTCTGTATTTTACACAAATTATGTAAATTACATGACATTTTAAAACAAATCAATTAAAACTCAAGAATTAGCTTTATAAATTAAAACATAGTCTTCTCTATGTCATGCTTAATACCAATATAGACAGCTCCTTTAACAGTTTTTCTGACATGTATCTATGAGACTCTTGATATGTATGAAGGGACTATTTTTCAGACATCTCATCTGTGACAATATTAAACATAAAGATTACAAATTTTGTGGAACTAGGGTGATCTTCAGTGTTCCTTCCACACAACAGAGAAGCAGACTTACTAGATCTCTAGGAAACTGTGCAGTTATGATTGCCATACAGATCTAATGCATTAATTTCTGTGGGGTGATAAAAATATACTCATTTTTATTTTTTTGAAAAGATAGTTTCTGTGCCTCCAAACAGACTCTAACTGTTAGGCCAACTCCTGTCATATTGACAGAAATAATGAACAGAACAAAATTCACTCCTGGTTCTTGTTTTAGAACAGTAATTATCACTATAAAACACTGCTACACTTATTATAGGGAGGACGGGGCTCTATAAGTCAGCTTTTATTAATAGTTGATGTCTTTGTGCACCTGAAATATCAGCATAACCAAGACTAAGTTTCTATGACAGCCTTCACCCCTAATTTTATTTATGCTGCTTTGTGCCAGACCTAAGTTAGTTTCCTGAAGGGCACTGCCTCATTCAGACAATTTGAAATCCAACTCAAGGGCACAAAATCTTTCTTACAGAATGCTGTTATTGATAAATTCTTTCCTGACTCTTTCAGCCTTGTCTTGGTTATTTGTTTGCTTGGAGGTTTTTGTGCATGTATGCTTGACTTTACTTCTAGTCCTCCCTAAACACACTCTCTTATTCTAAGACAAACATAGACTGTATATTCCAGCATAGGTTCCCTGTAAGTTCACTTAACTTCCTTTCACACCTGTGCTATCACTAATTGCTAGTTTACCTCCCTGGCTATAAACATTTATAGTCTACAATTACTCCGTGCACTAATTATCTTGAATAGCTGGTTTGGGGCAAAGGAAGAAGTCAATGGGAAAATACGTATCCTTGTTTTCTAGCGCTGAAAATATACAGTCTTTCTGTGACATAAAAACAGTACACACATTCTCGTTTTCTAAAATTTAATATCAGATTTTTAATTTTTATTTTATTTTTTAAGCTAATCCATTCAAGTATGGTGAGATATCCATGAAAGACATAATATTTGCAATTTGCATAACATACAACAGTGAAAGCTTTCTTGAAAACTGTAAAAATATTTTATTAGAATTCACAAACTAAAAACTCTAATTCTTGACTGAACTAAGTGGCAGAGTGGGAGAACAGATTTCAGCTATGAAGGTTAATAAGGTTATGAGGAGATTTCAAGAAAACTCTTGCTTCATTAGCTATTGGAAAATATGAACAGCTTTGAGTAAATGCAATTGACATGAAGGGTGAAATATATTCCTACCAATCTTGAGGTCTCCTCTGTCCTTCAGTCTGTGAAAGAGGCTATTTAAGCTTTTACCATGAGGAACCTTTAACTTGGACTCATTCATCTTTGTTTCATTTTGTAACTTAAACACTTCCGTCACCATAGACAGTTTCATCTCCTCTTCAGACTGCCTAAGTGAGATCATCTTAAAATGCTTGTAGCAGAACCTGAATGTATTGACCTAAATTCTCTGTCATATGCTCCGTGTTATAAGGATCAACTATATATCTGCCTTAAAGTTTTTCATACTGCTGGTCCAGGTTAATAAGCTGTCAAGATCATGTAAATTAGGTTGACTATGAGGAACATTAAGGAATATGATTCTAAAGCAATCTTACTTTGACAAACCCTTTTCCATACTTCAGTTTTCCTCTTCATGCTTTTATTCCTTCTTTTTTCTTGTTTGCCTTCTTCCTCTAGTAGTAAAAGAATGTAAGGTTTATCTTGTGAGAATTCCTATTATTATTTAGAAATGATAAAGGTATATTTGCAAGGAGGAAAGCTTAATCCTCTTGTCATCTTCTGCTTCATTTTCCTCCTAAGACTCATACTATTCCTCATTATATTGTGTCTTTACAGTAATGTTTTCAGGGTTCTTTGATGCCTTCCACCTCCATGAACTCATACAATCTGTCTTTCTGGTGTACAATGCTATATAACACCATGTTGTGGGGACTGTGTTGAAAATTTCCTTCTGAAACTTCAGTATCCAGTTCTGTCTACCTGGCCTCCAACAATATTTTTTTGTCTCATTACTCTGAGAATTTGTATTTTTTTAATCTATTCATACTCCATAAGGTATTTGTTAAGTCATCTCCTTAATAATGCAACTGACTTTTTTGTCATGTTTTTATTCATGTTCAGTGCTTTTTCCTGGGTGACTTCATCCAGAACTTATTTTTTCTCTTATTCTTCTATTATACTTATAAGACCTTAAAGAATTCTTTGATATTTCCTTTTATTCTTAATTTATGAAGTGTGCCTTTTAGGCATTTCAGAACAGCCTGGTGGGAACTTTCAGAAGGGACTGAGGGTCAAATAAGGTTATCATTCCAAAATGAAATTTCCTGGTACTTATTCCTCTTATTTTCTTTCTTCCTCTATATACCCATTGGGGTAGTGACCTCCTGTCAACCATGCAATCTTGTGCTTCATTTTGCACTAGCCATTATATTCCTTTGTTATAATAGTTTATGTCATGTAATTCTTTGTACCTGAAACTTGTCCCCTTTGGGAGGACTTAATCAGTATTTTCTCCATGGATGTGATGAAATATTGTAAATCTTTCTGCAGACAGAGGGCACATAGTAAATTAGTGTGATACTGAGCAAAAAATTAGTTCATGCATGTTTTCAAAAATATGAGATCATTTATTAATTATAGTCTTTAAAACACAAATCTACAATTACTGGAAGCAGTAACAAATATAAATCAGATTAAAACCCTCAGCAAAATAATCAAACATTTAACATTCTCTTTTCCTATTTCTGTAGCTTTCACCTCTCACATGAATATTTCTCTCCATCCTTCAAAATTGTCTGAATTTTTTCAGGACAAAGCATCTCTGTTTTGCTAGACTTTTTTTTCTTATAGGGAAGGTTTTCAAATTGATTCACATCATAAAACAAGTATGACTGGCAGTTCCACTTTACCAGACATCAGCACTGGCATAAATATTTACTTTTTCTTGGATAGCCAAATCAGTCACTAAGGAATAAAAAATATCTGAATCTATAGCCTACTGAAGTCTTGCACTATCAGAGAAAGCTAACAGTCTGTAATTCTATAGTTGCTGCCTACTTACATATAGTATTTTTTTACAATCAGTTTCAAAATGTATACAGATGAAGTGCTTCCTTTGGTTTATATCACCTTGAATTTGTTGGAGGATGAAAAATTAGAACATAGCAAGGTGTTTAATAGGGTTGAATCATATTAATTTGTTACTTAACTGCGGACAAAGGACAAACCAAATATTGTCATTGTTTAAAGAAAAACCCCCCAAATCACCATTTCTTAGCATTAATATATTTTTCATAATTTTTAGTATGACTCTTTAGTTCCATTGTTATAAAGGAGAAAATGAAATGAGACTTCTGAAAAAATCATCAGCTATTTTAAAAATACTAATGTACTCTTGATATGTAATCTTGTATCATATGGGATGGGTCATTTAACTGAATAGAAAGGGTAATTCAGGTAAATAACCTACTCTTTTTTATTCAGCATAAAATTATGATGAAGGAAGTTTTATAGATCTCAGAAGTTATTTTAATTTTTTTTTGGTAAATAAGAAACTGACCATGAGAATACAACCACCACATTACTGTTATCTGAACTACATGACAGGAGGTCCCCCACAACATATGGGTTTCACAGATGGACAGGAACAGGTTGCCCAGAGAAGTTGTGGGTGTCTGTGATGGGTTGACCCTGCCTGAACACCAGATACACATGAAGCTGTTCTGTCACCCCCTCTCCATAACTGGACAAGGGGGAGAAAAGATAACAAAAAGGCTCGTGGGTTGGGTTAAGGACAGAGAGAGATCATTCACCAATTACCATCACAAACAAAACAGAGTTAACTTGAAGAAACTACTAAAAATTATTACTAATAAAATCAGATTTGGAAGATGAGAAATAAAACTAAATCTTAAAACACCTTCCCCTTAGTCCGCCCTTTATTCCTGATTTTCTCTACCTCCTCCCTCAACATCATTGCAGCAGCACAGGAAATGGGGGTTGTGGTCAGTTCATCACATGTTATTTCTGCTGTTCCTTCTTCCTCAGGGGTGAATTGACTTGACTTTTTAGTAATAACTCATTTTATCCCTATACGTCCTGGTATCTACGGCTGCAAATTTATTTTCTAGTCAGTATTGCTTTCTATTCTACACAGGCTTTCTACTTGCTCTTAATACTCTGAATGTGTGGTGGGTTGACTCTGGCTACACACCAGGTATCCTCCAAAGCCTCTCTATCACTTTGCTCTTCAGATGGACAGGGGAGAGAAAAACATAATGAAAGACTGGTGGACTGAGTTAAAAACAGGGAGAAATCATTCACCGATTGCCATCACAGGCAAAACAGACAGGGACACAAGTCCTGCCAGCAAACCTGCTCCAGTGTGGGCTGTTCTCTCCACATGTCCACAGCTCCTTCCAGGAGACTGCTCCAGCACAGGCTTCCTATGGGTTCACAGTCTCCTTCAGGCATCCATCTGCTCTAGTGTGGGATCCTCCATGAGCTGCATGTGGATATCTGCTCCATTGTGGACCCCCATGGACTGCAGGGGGACAGCCTCCCTCACCCCATTGTCTTCATCACGGGCTGCAGGAGAATCTCTGCTCCACTGCCTGGAGCACTCCCTCCTCCTTCACTGACCTTGGTGTCTACAGTGTTGTTTCTCTCACATATTCTCACTCCTCTCACTTGCTGTGGTTGCATAGGTTGTTTTTTGGTTGGGTTTTTTTCCCCCTTTCTTAAATATGTTATCACAGAGGCACTAGCACCATCACTGATGGGCTTGGCCTTGGCCAGCAT
Source organism: Antrostomus carolinensis (assembly GCF_000700745.2). Lineage (NCBI taxonomy): Eukaryota > Metazoa > Chordata > Aves > Caprimulgiformes > Caprimulgidae > Antrostomus > Antrostomus carolinensis. Next base: position 2,044 of record NW_010307457.1, on the reverse strand, counting down.
TGTGTCCATCTTGGAGCCAGCTGGCACTGGCTCTATGAGACATAGGGGAAGCTTCTGGCAAATTCTCATAGAAGCCACCCATATAACCCCCCCGTTACCAAAACCTTGCCACACAAATCCAATACAATGCCCCATAATTGGAAATGGTCAAGGTCAAGTTGGATGGGGTTTTGAGGAATCTGATCTAGTGAAAGATGTCCCTGCTTATGTCAGGGGTGGTTGGGTCACAGAATCACTGAATCATTAAATGGTTTAGGTTGTAAAGGTTATATCCATCCCAAGCCTTTCTAAGTTAATAGAAAACTTAATACTAAATTTCCTAAACAAGAGCAATTGTTACAGCTCATTTATACTTTTGTACTAACATAAAATGGTTTTGGTTGGAAAGGATCTTTAAAACTTTTCTTTAAAGGCTCTTTCCAACCCAAACCAGTCTATGATGCTGTGATTCTATGACTGAGGAATGATTAGGACAACCCAGAGGAAATGTATAAATGAGAATGTGAATAATGAGATGCAACACACAACGGTTGTTTTATTTAGGTCCACCTGTGATACAGAAACAAAGTTTTGAACCAAAACTGTAGCAATTGTCCTTATTTAGGAAATTTAGTATAAAATGTTGTACTAACTAGAAGAACTTTTAGTATGATCTAAAACAATACCAAGTACAATTGGTTGTTACTGATATTTCTTATGGTTTATTAAGATTTATGGAATTAATATATTTATAGATTTCTCTCTACAAAGGGTAACAACAACAAATAAAAACAAGACTGGGTTTCATCAGCACCCTGGACACATCTCTGTGTTAGCACTGAAAAGGTAAAATTAATACTGAGATCCCTTTCAGTAGTATGCTTATTGTGGTTACCTTTGTTTATCGTCATCCTCTCCAATTTGTTGGGAATGTCTGCAATGCAGATTATAGATTTCAGTATTTATCGGAAAAACTGTATATTTATATATAATATACAAATTATTGTTTAAATTCTTTTAAGTCCTAATACACTTCCTAAGAAGTTTTAAATTTTGCACTTACCAAAATGACAGCATGGTACTTATGAAAACCAAATAAACCTCTGAATGTAAAGTATATCGGTCTAACTGTGCATCAGAGAAAAAAAAAATAGAAAACTTGCATATAACCTGTACTATACCCTAGTCTTGAAAGACAAGGAAAAAGACTAGGAAAAAAAAGAAAACTAGCAAAAATGTGGGCCCTCTTCGGAAGGCAATGGGAGATCTGATCACCCAGTACATTGAGAAGGCTGAGGTGCTCAATGACATTTTTGCCTCAGTCTTCACCAGCAAGGGCTTGTGCCACACTGCCCAAGTCCTAGAAAGCAGAGGATGGGTCCAGCAGAATGCAAAGCCACCCACTGTAGGAGAAGACTAGGTTCGGGAGCACCTAAGGAACCTGAAGGTGCACAAGTCCATGGGACCTGATGGGATGCATCCACGGGTCTTGAGGGAACTGGTAAATGAAGTTGCAAAACCACTATCCATCATATTTGAGAAGTCATGGCAGTCTGGTGAAGTTCCCGCAGACTGGAAAGAGGGGAACATAACCCCCATTTTTAAAAAGGGTAACAAGGAAGACCCGGGGAACTACAGGCCGGTCAGTCTTACCTCAGTGCCAGGCAAGATCATGGAGCAGATACTCCTAGAAACTATGCTAAGGCACATGGAGAGTGAGAAGATGACTGATGACAACCAACATGGCTTCACCAAGGGCAAGGCATGCCTGACCAATCTGGTGGCCTTTTATGATGGGGTTACAACACTGGTGGATAAGGCTAAAGCAACTGATGTCATCTCCCTGGACTTGTGCAAGGCGTTTGACACCATCCCACGTGACATCCTTGTCTCTAGATTGGAAACATGTGCGTTTGATGGATGGACCACTCGGTGGATGAGCAACTGGCTGGATGGTTGCACTCAAAGAGTTGTGGTCAACAGCTCAATATCTGAGTGGAGATCAGTGATGAGTGGTGTCCCTTAAGGGTGGGCATTGGGACCGGTGTTCTTCAACATCTTTGTC
>NW_010307456.1:30024-41344 GCF_000700745.2 Antrostomus carolinensis | reverse complement strand
CAGCTGGATGTCAACCAGCACCCCCAGGTCCCCCTCTGTTGAGCAGCTCTCCAGCCACTTGTCCCAGCGAGGCTCTGGCAGGAGGGGCAGACAGAGCCTGTGGCGTAGGCAGGTTACTCTGCAGAGCTGGTTTAGCAGAAGACAGGAGCAAGAGTGGCTGTTACCTCTCCTGGAGAAGACGAAGGCGGCTTTGACCAGCTAGAGCTGCGGAGAAAAGGGAAGAGGCATGCAGCATGCACCTAGGAGACTTCATGCGCCTGGCCTTCTGTTGTCCATCCCGTGCCTCCTTTTGCTGGCACCAACTTTTAAGGAAAATCACCTTGATTTTGTCCTGATGAAAAGCTGCTGAATCAGCAAAATTGAGCAAGTTATTTATTCAGGGTCCAGCTGAGCACGGGCCAAGGGCAAGTTGCCCTCATGCAGCTACAGCAGGTGCCTTCCCACATGAAATGGTACAGCCAGTTCCCAGTTTTGGTGTTGAAACCCTCATGAGAAAGTCTTTCAACACCTCTCTGCTGAGAGGGCTGCAACCACTGCCCCATCTCACATGGGAGATTTAATAAACAGCAGCAAGCACCGTTTTGGGACCTGTATGGACTCAGACCTCTGCTTCCCAGCCCAAGGGTCATCATAGCCTACGCTGCTTAGCACTAAAGCAGCACAGAAGGGAACCATGTAGGCTAAATTCATTCCTCCTTCGTAGCAGCGTCACGCCTTGGGCTTTACTCAAGGGCAGTCACCCTTCTTAAGGCAAAGAGGTTTTGTGCAAGTTTGGGGGAACACACTACCTGTGACCCAAGACCATGTGCTGTTTTGGGGAAGGAGGCATCTTTCCAGCACACCTGGGCTGTAGAAAAACCCACTGCCCACCAGGGACTCAAGGGGAAAGGGGTGACACCATCTCATTTCCAGGTGACACCATGTCATTTCCACAACTGGGTTGTTTGTAAGCAGACAGCTGTGTTTCGGAAGGGGAAACGATCCCATTTAGCTTTCCAGGTGCTCTCTTGTCAATGGCTTTCAGGTCTGACTGCAGTCCAGGGCTTTGTCCCTCTGAAAAAGGTCCTCTGTGTTCCCCTCCCACCCCACATCCACTCCCCCCTTACAAACGAAGAGGGAGACTATCCAGGAGACAAGAAAACACACATACAGCATGGGTGATTGCTATTTTAAGAATGTACTTTATACAAAATAACCAATTCATATGGAAATAAAATCTACAGACCTCCAAGGATCAAGCTTTTAAAAAAGTTTTTTAAAAAAATTACCCAACACACAGTATTAAACTAACTATTGAGGTAACTGTCGCTCTTGGGGAACAAAGGTAATCAGCAGACCAAGACAAAATATACACAATATAAAAATAAATAGCATTCCCCGTTCCAGTATTGACCAGGAAAGTTCACACAACTTTGCAGCAGCAGGAGAGAGAAGAGGATCCCTGACACTGTGCTCTACGGGACGGGGAGGGAGGCAGGGGCGAGAGCCGGGGCTCCTGGGTATCAGGCGATGGAGAGGGGGGAGAGGAGCACTGGGGCGAGCTGCTCCAGCATCAACTCCTTCCACTGAGAAATTTGGGGTTGGCAAATCCAACCTTTCCTAACCAGCACAGGTAGCTGGCCAACTCCATGTCTAACCAAACCGGAGACAAGCAGGACCAGCCCCTCGAGTGTTAAGTCCCACCACCCAATGCAGAGCCCCACGCAGGTCAGATTCCCCCCAATTGAAAGATGCAGGCAGGGGTTGTTTTCACAGCTTGGTGTGGGAGGTCTCTGCCTGCCACAACATCAGCTCACCCTCCTGTTGCCCTGGGACAAGTTGCAATCAGTTGACAAGGGCCAAGCTTTGGCCCCCCCATGGCCCCTAAACCCACTCCCTGCTAAACAGCAAGCAACACAGCAACATAAGAACAGCCTCACCCCAAAAGAGAAAGGCCCTCGTTTTCTCCTTGTGCCCCCAACAGACAGATTACATTCTTTACAAACTTACAATAATACAAAAAAAAAAAACCCCAACCAAACAACCCCAACATCACCCAACTTCAGTAAATGGACGCAGTGGCATAGGCTCTCCCGCTGCCTCCCCCATCAACGCCAAGTGAAGCAGTGGTGGGTTCCTCTCCTTCCCCAGAGGCATGAGATCAGCAGTGCACCCACCCCTCGCCCCGCAGCAGCAACAGGCACCCCTCTTCCATGTGCTTGGCTTCGTGGACGAGGCTCAACTTCACCAACTTGCTCCCTTCCCTTTCTACCTTCCTGGACACAGAGGAAGCAACCAGCTTTCCCCTGGCTACCTAAATCAATCTGACAGTCGCTGGGAAAGCAGGAACATGGTGTAGATAAAATCCAGGGCCAGAGAAAGCACCTTCCTACCCACTCCAACTGTGAAGCCCCTCCAGTGTGTCTCACAGACATCTACTCCCTGAAACAATATGGGAAGGTCAAACTTGCACTGCTGCATGTTATTATTGCTCAGAAAAAATCAGGCAGTGGTGTTTATTAATCTACCAAGGAAGAGAGACAACAGTTTTCATGGTTGTACACAGTATATATTTTTAACTTCAGCCCTCTTGGAGGTAGACATGCCAGGATCACGTGCAGGAACCCTGTACAGGGGTCAGGAGCAAATCCTTGTGCTGTCAGAGGGACAGAAATTGCCATGCCAGGGTGGCAAACCCCGGGGCCACACAGGAGAACACTAGTAAGCCACTGAGGACACCTTAACTTCATGAGGAGAGTAAATATGTACTCCCTACCTGCTTTCTATATGCAAGTGTGGAGGAGACAGCTGGCAAGTTCAACCTTCTGCCCTTCTACTCGTGTGGGCAGTGAGCTTTCATCTCTGCACTTGACAGCAACCAACTGCAGCGAAGTGAGGAGAAGGAGAGAAACTTGAAAGCTAGAAAGCAAGGGCAGGAGAAATGTTGGTGCATGACACAAAAGGGGACCACAGAACTTCCCAAACTAAAAGTTGTGGCCCAAGCTCCTGTAGCTGCCTGACTGGCTTCAGAAAGGGACATCCCTCCGCTGATGTACTGAACAGTGTTTGAATGCACTAGGTGTCTGCTTGCCTCTTATTGATTTCGAAGGCCAAAGGGTTCCCTAATGGTCATCTGGTCTAACTTTGTCCACAACAAGGGTATTTTGCCGACATAAAGTCCGATCCATATTCTAGCAAGCGATTTGTTTCCAAATAGAAAGGGCAAAGGACGGAGGGACTTGCTACAGCTGGTGACAATCCCAATTAATCCTCAACCCTAATTCATCCCATTTTCCACTGGCAGATGTAGCTCTTGCTCTCTCCTGGATGTACTGTCCACTTTGACACCCACGTTTCAAAAAGGGGAAGACTTCTGCCAAAAGAAATCTAGGCCAGTGCTGCAGATTAAGGAAAGAAAAACCACCTCAGCTGATGCAACCAACTACAAAAAGCTCCATGATCTCTCAGATACTGCATGTGAGCCAAGGCAGGAGATGAATCAAAAAGGCTATGGCATCTCACAGCTTGTTACACCTGTGCTTTGAAGGTACACTTGGATGTTACTGTCTAGTTTTAAACACAGACAACCCTGTCCTGAATTCCCTTGCCTAGGAGCAGACCGAGCCTTCCTCTTGTCATCCCAGGAGCTCCTATTCAGAGACAGCTGGACGTGGGTCCCCCTCAGCTCTTTTTCAGAGAGGGAGGTGGGCAATGAGAATGAAAATCAGAATGCAGAGTTCATTATGTGCTGGTTAAAAGAGTTTTCCTTCCGCATGGGCGGCAGGGGTCCTGCCGAGACCGAATGTGCTTTACCCCCATCTGTATGTTAAACAGGTACAGATGGGGAAAGGCTGGAAGGTCAACGTTTGAGATGCTTTCTTGGTTACAATAAGCACACGCTCTTAAAGCTTGTCACATGGCCTGCAGCTGCAACACTACTTTCATAGCCTGCTACCTCAATCTCAGCCTTCCACACACCTGCTCTTCAACCACCAGTGCCGTACTCAGAAAGTGGAACAGGAATTCTGCAAGAGCAAACTCCTCTCCCACCAATACATCACAGTAAAAACTTTTTAAGAGGTTGCTTGGATTAAGCGTAGACCCAGTTGTAGGGTTGCTCTGCAGTGAGGGGAACCAGGAGCAACCACATCATCACCAGCTCCCTTGTTTTTCTTCTCCAAGCCACCCCTGGAGATGGTGCTTCTCTATTCAGCACCTTCTCCAAAATTCCACCATGCTACATGGCAACACCATCTCCTCAGGAAAGGAAAGCAGAACAAAGCCATCGAGAGCAAAGCAACAGCCCTGGCTGAACACAGAGATGCACAGAAAACTAGCAGAGATCAGTAGAGGGGAAAGAAAGAAGGTTGTTTTCTAATTATACTTTCATTTTAAATGGAGAAGTGTTGGGGTGAGAAGCTGCAGGAGAACTGCCTCAGTCAGCAGAATGAAAGACAGCCCCTGTGACTAGCTTTCAGATAAGACATCAAGAAGCTGATAACTCTCCAAGACCCTGAGAAACCACGCTTACAAAAATATATGCAGGAGATTTGTTTCAGAAAGTCTGCATGGGAAAGGCATTTGGCAGACGAGAAAGGATCAGAATCTCTTCCAAGAAAAGTGTCTCCATGTACTTTACAATCACAAATCAAACCAGTTGGGCCTTGAAGCTTCAAATTTACTTTCCTCTTTTGTCCTCCTCATTGCAGGCTGGTGCCTTGGATTGCTACCGAGTGGTTTGGTGTGTCACACCATGGAATTTATAGACTGCAAACTTCTGCTGGACACAGCTAAAAATCCCTGTGAAGCCTTAGTGACTGGCCTTCTTAAAATACTTAAATTGAATTGCCAGGGCCTGTATGTAGCACTTCAGATGCCTGAAGCTTCCAGAGTCCCAGGGGAAGTTTATACAATAGCATTTATAATCGCAATTGAACATCTTGGGAACACCACACACCACTTGCGGGTGAGGTGGTGGAGAGAGCAAGATGCTAAAAAGCCCAAGTAGTGTACAAAGCTCTTCTAAGAATATTGGAAATTTTCATGGCATGGTCAACATCATATTGGTTGCACATATTATATAGTCTCCTTGAACATGAAATCCATAATTACAGCAAAACACAACTCCATATGGGAAAAGGAGAAGTTACAGGAAACTTTGCAAAGTCACTAGCTCAAGATGGTTGCTGAAGAAGGACCAACTGGTAACATACTATACTACAACAATGCTAGGGGATGAGAAAAAGGGCTTCCAACCAGAGTCCAGAACTTCTCTGTATTGTGTTCAAAGATGATTTAAGATAGGGACACAAGTATGGCACTCAAAAGCCAGGCTATTTTAAACTGCAGCGACGTGTCTCCTGCACTGCATGCCAACCCACGTCTGTACATAACGAGCTGCCATTTTATTCCTTCTACATCCTGCCTTAAACCCATCTCTTCCACAATATCTACAAAACAGCACTGTGCAGCATGGGATGGGAAACCATAAAATATATAATTCCTATTTTCTGCTTCTCCTTGTGCATTTCCACTGGTGTTCCACCCCAGCAGTCTGGTCCCAGCCCTCTGAGGCATGACAGTTTCCTGTGATTTTTCTCAGATTGTACCTAGTGAGATAGAACTCTGATTTTTGGGGCATCATAAAAAGAAAAAGAAAAAAAAAAAACCCAACAAAAAAACCCCCAAAACCTGAACACTTATGAACAAAGCATTTGAAAGTTTGGAAACTCTGAGCTAAGATTCCACAAGCAGCTCTCTCTCTTGGCGTGCCCTGTCCCCAGGATAGCTCTATCCCAGTAGCCCAGCCATAGTTCCCCCTACGCTACATTAGTACTTTTCCTAATATAAACCATGTGTCCTCACAACAGCAGCTTATTAGTCACTTTAATAACAATTACTGACTACATCAAAAGCCATTTACCTAGAAACTCTCCCAGGAGAAGCCAGCTTCACTAGTCTGGTCTGTCTACCAGCTGCAAATCAAACCCTTCTCCCAGATTTCCATCGTGTCAGGTAAGGGATAATACCTTCACATCCACACGATCCTCGGGGTATCTATCACTGTCTAACACTATTACTCTCTCCAGAAAGATCACAAGTAATTCCTGCCTTTCTTATTTGTCCCCTGTTTTGATCTGGGCTTGGTACTGATCCAGATACCGTGATGACCAGGAACCATGTTTTCTTCAGTGCCAGTTCCAGCTGAAGGTGAAGAATGCTTCAGCTTGGTTGGGGTTTGGTTTTAGCTTCTCAAAACCTCCTGTTCCACAAAGTTCACAATGAGCTGAATGAAAGGCACTTCAAATATTCAGGTAACTGTCTGTGATACAGAAGACACAGGCTGAAGTATGGTAGAGGTTGTTTGCAGAATCTACATTCACATTTCCAGAATTTCAAATACTTTGCTACAAGTTGTATTTTACAGTTCCTCTATTTTAAAGCGTGCTATTTCAAATTATGTTTATATCAACAATGAGCTAAAGATTGCTTTACAAAGAGAAGCAGCAGCGTTTTCATTTGTCCCAGGTTTATTGTCTCAAAGAGCAGTTATGCTTGCACAGTTTTTCATAAATACCTACTACTGCTTCACTACCTCCATTCAGGGAAGGATCCAGACCTGTATTTCTGAGCAGCCAGCTGGGCTACCTCTGAAAACCCACTGCCAGCTGGTGAGCCAGTAGCAGACCCTCAGATCTGGGACAAATTCAGATGAGCCATAGGAAAATGTTCTTGCCTGGGGAGAGCAGTTATTTGCTTCTCAGTCAAAGGCCAACCTTCAGGATCATCTGTTCCAGTTTATACCAATTCACCAGTGACAACTGCTCCCTGACATTAAAAAAAAACCCAACAAAAACCCAACCAAATACACACACACACAAATAATCTCCCTTTCATAATGTCATGGCATCTATAGATAGATATTGCAAGTAATTCACATTATATTGGTCTTCCTTCATGGAGGAACCAGTTGTCCCAGGCAACTCACTGGACCAAGCAGACAGCAGCTATAGTTCACAGGCTAGCTGCAGCAGTGAGGGAGAACCATCTTTATAACCACACTTGTGGGAATAGCATGAAGAAGTTTTACTCCTGTTAGGCTTGGAAAATGCCTTCACCCTCCACAGCTCATCAAGAGGCAAAAGTACTGTAGCAACAGAGCAGTGAGACTCATTGGTGAGAGGGCAGTAACGTGGCAGTCCTGCCTTGTTCTCTTTCAAGAAAGAATATTTCCCATCTTTTTCTGCTTCCAAAAGCTTAGGACAGAAAGAGTAATGGCTCAGTCAGATGCTGCCTGCCATTTGCTCCAACAGCTTTGCCAGCACACAGTAGATCCATGCAGCAGGACAAAGGTGATGCTAGTGCAGTCCAGCTAAAGATGGGTGGTTGGCACCATCCAAGACAACAAAGCAGCCAGAAAATATTCTCCAGAAACCTGGCGATGAAGACCCTCCCCCACTAGCTGGTACCACAGACTAAAGGCCATGCTGCTCGGTCCTCATTTCTGCTGCCACTTGTGCTTTTGCTAGCACGATTTGTCCAACACGTTGGCACATCCTCCTTTTCACCGTACCGCTGTCCTCACAGTGCAGCCTGCTCGAGGACTGTGGTCCCAGCTGCCCAATCTTGTCGTGTAGCATCTAAACCTTGTTCTACACCAGCTCCCCCAAAAATATCCAGCTGTATTTCCTCGTTAGGTTTAAGATATAAATAAACATCTGCAGATGACCTTGCTATCTAACTCATTTGTCAAACCTACATTTGAACATCAGTACGTGGCAAAGCACCAGTGTGCAGGGCTTCCCCAGTGCAGCAGTGCAACTGGTGAGGAAAGCTCTTGCAGAGTGTACACAGCCTCTGATGGAAGCTGCCACCAGCCCTGTAGGACTTGCTGCTACACTATCAGTGATGACAAAGGTAAACCAAGTCAACTGGAGCACGCAGCCCTCATCCCTCACCCCCTGAGCCATGCCACCTTGATGTCTGATTTCGAATCAGTGCTTTCCGATTCACCTGCAGCTTGCAAATGCCAAATCCAACTCCACAGGCCAACAAACAGCTCACACTGCAGCAAACCAACCACTCCCCCAAAAGTAACCTCATGCTCCTCCTTCACAGGCAACCAAGAGTGGTCAGGAACCCTGAGATACTTTCTGCTTTGCTGCTGCTAAGAAGTGAATATAGCCAAGGGACACAGAAAGAACGGTAAGGACTCGGCTCCTCTCCTCGGGCAGGACAGATTTGTACAAATGTTTTTTCTACTGGATAGGTGCTGCTCCACCCCCAGCTGCACTGATTTCACCAGAAGAAGTCTAAGATCACCAGTTATCCTATTTTTTGTTTTCTAGAGCATACATTTCTCCTAGCAGGAAGGCAGGGAGAAGGGTACTATACTAGCAGAAGGGACAATGCCATGAGTATCCTGTCCTGGTTTCAATTCCTGGTTCTGTTTTCCTTGTTCCCCCATGATGACAGGAGCTGGAAGTGCACTCAGGCCCTGGATCCAGAGGGGTGGAGGTGGGGGTAAAGAGGGAAGGAGGAAGACGAGAGAGAGGAGGACACATTATGCTCCTGAGCAATTCCTGCTATTCAGTCAACCAACCGTTGGGTTGTGTCTTCGTTGCAGAGGACAGGAAGGCGGACAGCAAGTCATCCATCACACGTTCCCTCACTTCTCCCTGCTCCTCTCAAGCCCTCACCCTTATATCCTGAAAGATTTCAGTGTGATATGATTGTAAACAGTTAAGGATTCCTCCAGTGCTAAGCCCACTACAAGCTGGGCCCACCCCCTCCCCCATTATGTACAATACATTCACCAACAACAGAAATTTATTTAAAAAGGCAACAGGTTAAATTCTGTAAACTGGATCCAGCTCCAAAACACACACGTTAATACTACAAGTAAAATTCCATCATCATCATCATCCTCTTCCACCCTGAAAAATATACCTGAGTTTAGCAGTCAATGAAAGTTTCCGCCCCCACCCCCACCCTCCCCCACCCCAAAAACCCCTCAAACCCTGAACGAGACGCAGTCTCCAGTCATGGAAAGCCACTAGTTTGCGATGCTCGCCCTGTGGTGGCGAGCCAGCTGCTTGGCTGGCTGGGGCCCAGCACCGCTCCAGGTTTCCAACACAAAAGCCATCGTGGCACCGTGTTCCACGGACCCTGGGAAGCTACATGCTGCTCTGGCGAAGGGAGGGTGGGAGGAAGGCCTGCCCCTCCTCCCCCTTGTCCAAATCACATGTGGCTTTCATCTTCGTGAGGTCCTTCCTTCCTCGGACTAGCTCTGGAAGAGGAAGAACAAGAGTTGGAGGCTTTAACTGGCAGCTTTAGAAAGGGATAACCTCATGACTGCATGCAACCACTTCAAAGCACTATCAGCCCACCCAGGTTTATAGCTAAGACTATAGAAACACCCCCAACTCCTCTGCAGAGCACTTCCCAACTTCTTCCAATGCTTCCGCCTCTCATCAAACACTTCACTCCTTTAACCTTTAGTGGGAAGAGAAAGACTCGCATTTCAACTCTGCTCTCTTGAGCAGCCCTTACTTGATCCAGAGGCAACGCTGATGGTTTTTGTGACGTCAGATCTTCTCGGGACATGGTTGCTGTGGGCATCTTCGGGAAGGGAACTTGAGCCTGATGCATTTGCATTCTGGAGTCAGGTTGAATGGAGAGAGTTTTAACACATGAACATCAAGAGTAAATTCCATCTACATGGTTGAATGCATAGATACAACATTCACCTACGAGCATGTTTCTCATGTATTCTTCTTTCTGACTTCCCTCTAAAACACAACCTTTAACCCACACCACTCCCCCAACAGCTTAGCTGTAAGCCAAGCTCCCTGAATACCAGAAGAAGGACTGTCACACTGGGACTATGACAAAACAGTAACAAGCAAAGCACATTTATAAAAATCTAAACAGAGAATTTTTGGAGTAGTAGAACTTTCCGCTTGGGAATAAAATGTGATATGCATAGTCTCAGTGAGAAGTCATTTTCTGTGAGAGAAATTTGAGACAGAGAAGAAGGGTAAAGCAAGAGAAGGGGAAAAAGGGGACAACATTAAAGGAGCTCATAACAAGAGGCTAATTTCCACTTTAGTTGGCTACTCTGCCCTGCTGTGAGAAAGATGCAATAAAATTCTTGCAAAGAGAATGGCAAGAGATCATTTGATTAAGAGATGCCCAACCCTGGATGACATATGAACAAAACACAGTCAGATGAACCAAAGCACTGGTGTGGGGATGGGTGGGACAGGCTAACAGGCCCCCATGATTGCTACTTGTTTTAAGGAGCTGCAACAAGACTCTTTCTCCAGCGTAAAGAGACCTCGTACTCCAAGGATCTAATGGTCACCTGTTAGCCTCTCAGCAGCACTTGCCATCTGCTCTGACTTCAAGCCATGTTCTTTCAAGGATATCCAACACTTATCATCACCCAGGCATCACCCCCCTCCCACCCTGCCTTCTCACAGAAAACACGCTCTTACCCCGAGGGTCTATACAAGTCCTGGGGTGGCCCCCCCATGCCACCTCCACTGCCTCTCTGCTCCATCAGCAAGGCTTGAAAGTGACCTACGTTCTCCTCCCGGCAGCGGTACAGGGGTCCCTCCTGAGAGAGGCCGTTAGCCTGGCTGGAGGCCGGATGATGAGACAGGTGAGCATTCATGGGTGATCCATATGTCCTGGGCTGGAAATGACTGGTAGGATGCCGGGATGCATAAGGAGAGCCAGTCTGTAGCATCACCCCATGGGGAGGGAAAGCCGACGGGCCAAATCCCATCCCTGAACCCAGGTGTGGTGGTGGGGCTCCATAGAGGAACTCCCCTGCTGCCACCGAACTTTGCCTCTTCGTGGCTGCATTGTGGTTGTCCAAATCAAGGAACTCTTTGGGACTCTCCGGTCTTTCCTGGGACTCCTCAGACTTCTCGTCTTCAGGTCCCAGCTCCTGCCCGTCGTTCGGAGAAACCTCTTTGGCACTCGCTACGTCCATGCGGTTGGGAGAGGCCAGGGCAGCGCTCAGAGCCTCGCAGCCCTGCAAGCTGCTGGTGGACCCCCGCTCTGGGAAAGGGGGTCTGGCCAAGGGCGGGTGGGTGGTGGGGTGCCCGCTGGGACTGGCCTGGGGGTGCAGAGGCCTCTGCCAGTCTGAGTAGCCCTGTGGACAGGCGTAGTAGGGCGGTCGCTGGTAGTGGTGGTAGGAAGGCTGAGGTTGGGGTTGGTAGGGGTAGGGCATGCCCTGGGGGGGCCGATACCGGGGGAAGACACCGGGGTGGGCGCTGCTTGGCTGGAAGCCCTGGGGGGGAAAATGCTGTGGGTGGGAGGCAGGAGGAGG
>NW_010307456.1:27241-29919 GCF_000700745.2 Antrostomus carolinensis | reverse complement strand
GGTTGATGTGGTACCGCCCGGCTGAATTTGGATATTCCAGACCGGGCATGTAGAGAGGATGGAATTGGTTGGAGGCAGCCCCCACAGAGCCGGTGTCCACGCCGGGGAGGCCGGTGCCCTGCCCCATGCAAGGCACACCTCGGTGCCGGCCGCCGGCCCCTCGCCTGCCGCCCCGTTCTCAGGCAGTGGACCCCCTCCTCTCTCGGAGGTGGGCACCAGGTCCCTCACGCAGCCCGGGCCACCGGTGTACCTCGGTGCCGGCCGCCGGCCCCTCGCCTGCCGCCCCGTTCTCAGGCAGTGGACCCCCTCCTCTCTCGGAGGTGGGCACCAGGTCCCTCACGCAGCCCGGGCCACCGGTGTAGCCGCTCTCTGTTGGCCACAAGCCCTTGCCCTGCCCTGCCTTCAGGTCGCCCTTCACGCTGGAGCCGTCCCCCTCCCCATCCGGGGGCAAGGCACGCCTGGTGCACTCCATGGGCAGCGGGGGCTTGGGATGAGGTAGGAGTTTGGCGTAAGCCCCGTCAGCAATGCCGATGCACTGAGCCTTCTCGTCCACGCCTGCTGGTGGCTCCACTGGAAAGAGAGGGGGAAAAAGTCACATTTCGGTCAATTTTGGAAATTGGCTCTCCCTGCCCAACACATACCCACGCCTACTCACGCTCACCCAGAGCACATGTGCCAAAGACTAACTCCTGCCAGCTTAACCAGGTCTACCAAAGAAGCCCCTCAGCATCCTTTCTTGCTGTTGACCCAAAGCTGCTGGGCATCTCTGTCTGACAAGTCCCTAAGATCTGGATGGAGAAAGCACCCTGCTTTCTGAACTGTGCATATGGAAGAGAAAAACAGAATGACCTTCTAAAGCCATGAAGGTCCTTTCATTGAAGGCTTCACAGTATATACTCCAAAGCCTACAATATCCTGTCCTCTACTCAAACCTCTCTACAGGACTGTTGGACCACGTCACCAGGACAACTGCTCTTCTGCAGGCCTGACGCCTCCCTCCTGCACCCATCACACATTCTTCTCTTCAAAGACCTTTAGCAACTCTGAAGTGCATTTTTGAAAAGTTGGGTGATCATTAGTAGCTCCTCCTTTAAAAGAGCTCTTTTAAAAACTACTCATGAGGTCGCACCTCTCTTGGAAAGATGGCACACGTAGGCTGAACCCTCAATATACAGGCATGCTGTAGTTTGTAAGCCACCGGTAAGTCACACCTCCACTGGAGTAACATTGCACACGTGGGTTTGGTCTGACACGTGAGTTGAGAAATACCTCAGTGGGGTCCACACGACAGCAACGTAAGAAGCTGGAGTAATGGCAGCTTGATTTCAGGCTGCATTGCCCCTTCTGGCTGACAAACCCCACACTTGCCCACAGCTTGGGCAGAATGGCTACCACATGGGGAGCCGATCGCAGCCGTATTTTAGCCAACTGTGATTTGGAGATGTGGCTACTCTGCCCTGCAATCACTCAACATCTTCCTCTGGTCTCTGTTCTATATCCAGCACAGTTAAATGATGATGACTTTTAAGCAATGCCACACAAGGAAAGAGTTTCCTCTTAGCGCAAGGCACACGAGGGATCGATAAAAGATGGGAGGTTTTTGATCTCTAGTTTACCAGCTAGAATTAATGAAAAAAAATATATATATTTTTTTGATCTCTGGGGTTTTTTGATCTCTCCTTTAGGTTTGGTTTATTTTTAGGGTTGGTTTTTTTTTTTGATCTCTAGTTTACCAGCTAGAATTAAATTCATCTAGAAAGAAACTTGGGATGGGACACACAAAACACTACCATCCCACCTGAACAGACACAGCTGCTCAGGGGCTTTTGGGAAGTCCTGTTGTGTGAAGATTCTGAGATGTTGAGAGCTCACAAGGTACGTGTACGTTTCAGAAGAGAAACCATACTGACATACACTCAAAGGAGTATATTTAAACTATTTATGCACATAACATCTTCTTTCCTTACCTAACTCTCTGCAGATCCAGTTTTTATATTAACTCCAAGTGAGGTCTAGAAGCATCACAGCCTATGCTTTGCATTTGCACCCCATGGAAAACTGATAGCTTGCAGGTATAGCTGGGACAGAAGGGACCTCTGCCCAGCTACAGTGAAACAAAACAATTTTAGGAAAATCTAAGCGATGGCTGGAGCACATATTCCAATTTAGACTTAATAAATAAAAGACGTGCGTAAAAATACGTGTGTCCCACAACTAATAAAAAATGTAATTATTGTCTAGAAAAGACCCCGCTTTTCTTGCCGAGCCTCAGCCATTGCTTCAAATTTATCCCAGTAAACCTGAAAGTCAGGGTATATTTTCCATTTCTCAAATAAAACCCCATTTGCAGACACAGGTTTGGTGCATCTGCATGACCGTTAAAGTTTGGGAACTTCCAAGTTGAGAAGACAAGAGTAACAAAAGCGATACTACCACCGGGAGTTTGAGGTGTTGTTACCTTGGTTGCTCTCCATCTCCATGGTCTGACCGGTTGGATCCTGCGAGTTCCCATTCCCCACGATGGGTTTTGGGGGCTGCACGCCGGCGGCAGAGGCAGAGTGAGCCAGTTGGGGAAAGGGTCCAGGGAGGTGCGGCGGGGGCGGCTGGCGAGGGTGGTAAGGCACACCCGGTGGGCACACACGGGAGGAGAGCTGCTGCATGGCGATCATCTCCGGGCT
>NW_010307456.1:26955-27176 GCF_000700745.2 Antrostomus carolinensis | reverse complement strand
CCCTCTTTGAACCTGAGGTGGTCCCCCAAACAGAGCAGCCGGTGGCTGTGGCATTCTCTGGCCGGTGGCTTTCCCGGGTGGTCTAATATACCCTGAGGGAGGCACCCCGTGAGGTAGGAAATTTGATTGCTCGGTCCACTGGCTGGGAGGCAGCGGTGGCCTCATGGCCCGGGGGTCCATCATATGACCCAGGGCACGGGGCTGGAGCGATGGCCCTGGTC
>NW_010307456.1:23785-26590 GCF_000700745.2 Antrostomus carolinensis | reverse complement strand
AGAGAGAAACAGGGTGGGTCTTGGTGACAGCCATCACACCTGTAAGGTCCTGAGCTGCAGGTCCCCTTGGCTGTGGTGTTTCCTACCTGCATGGCAAAGTGCTGGTGCTGCTGGACCGGGTCTCCGGGATGGGGCTCAGGCACTCGTGGCGAGCCATAGAGTTTTGTGGGATCTGATCCGCGTAGGGGGCCAAACGTTCCCGGCACCGCTGGTCTCTGGGGGAGAGGGAGGGAGAAATAAAACAATCTGTGAAGTGCAGAAAAGCAACAGAGCTGCTGCAGGTGAGGGGAAGCCAAGGCTGGAGGAACAAAGTGCAACGGTTATAAACTGGATGAGAGTAGATTGAGATGAGATACAAGGAAGAAATTCTTCACTGTGAGGGTGGTCAGACACTGGAACAGGTTGCCCAGAGAAGCTGTGGCTGCTCCTCCCTGGAAGTTTTCAAAGCCAGGTTGGATGAGACTTTGAGCAACCTGGTCTAGTGGAAGGTGTCCCTGCTGCTGGCAGGGAGGTTGGGACTGGATGAGCTTTAAGGTCCCTTCCAACCCAAACCATTCAATGATTCTGTGATTCTATGAACCACGCAGATGAGCAGATGGGCTTTTTGGAGACACATGAGAAACCTGTAGTCTCTTTTCTACGAGGTGACACAGCTCCCCTGCCAAAGCCACTCTCTCACACCCCAGCCACGTGTCTGCACACTCAGGTCACAACACACTCACCTGCCACCCAACTACTTGGGAGCAAACAAGAAGACTGGAGGGGGCAGTGGTTTGCTCCAAGGAGAGGAGCAGACTACAAGAGCAAGTGAGAAGGGTGATGAGGGAACTTGCTGAATTTCTTTCAAAATACTTGTTGCCCCCAGGTCTCCTACTGTCCCCTCTATTTGCATCACAAGAAACACTCTCAAAATTTTGTTTGATCTCTTGCTAAAAGGAGGAGGGGTTGCCTGGATCTCAGAGGAGCAGCTGCTACACTACACCACGAGACATCACTGGTTAAAATGGAAAAGGCAGTGAAGGATGGGTGAGGAACAGCCTAGAGGGGAGGCAGAACAGGTGGCATTCAGAGAAGAAATGTTGGGCTGAAGGGAGCTCACTGCTGCAGTCCAAGGTGGCCTTGTGTTTGATTTAATTTACTGCTTTTATAAATACTCAAAGCATAAAATGCAGCAGTACACAGATGGCACAAAGTTACCAGTAAAGAACTGAGACAAAAGAACACTGGTTTGTTCAGCATCATAAACTGGAGGTTAAGAGAGAAAATGTGACTCCTTTCCATACACAATGGGGTAACTCTCCAAGAAGAGAAGAGAACTGAGGGAGCTAGGGCTGGCACAAGCTCACACAGGGGGATTGGACTAGATGATCTTTCGAGGTTCCTTTCCAATCCCTCACATTCTGTGATTCAGTCTCATTCTGTGACATGCCAGCCATGGGAAACACTAGGAGACTGTTCCCAGCTGGTGGGGCAAAGACTGAAACTGTGCCAGTTTAAATCTAAGGGCTGAAAAGTTTCAGTTGCAGAAAACATAGCCCTGACCCTTAATCCCTAGGAAAAGGTTCTTGCCACGCAGTAGGGATTTCACAGTAGAAAGCTTCATTCCCCTTTACCTCCATCCCTCCCTCCCTCCGCGGGCCTGATGGATGAAGAACAGCAGAAACTGCTCCTTACCATCTGGCCAGGATGTGGCACAGGGCTGGGCATGCCACCATACTGCAGAGAGCGAGGGAAACCTCGCCCATTGGAAGGGCCCACTTCTCGAGGAGGCTGCATTGGGTTGCCACTTGGATCTTCTGCAGAGGATGAGGAGAAGGAGGAGGAAGAGGAGGATGAAGCAGGAGCCCTGGAAGTAGCTCGATATGGTGGAGGTTTTCCTCCATTTTCCAGGCGTTGCTGCCTCTTGCCTGGTCCATCTGAGTCTCGTGACCGAGTCCAAACATTGCCTGTGCTGGAGCGGCCAGTCCGCCGGCTCCTCTTCTCTCGTCTCCCATCTTCTCTGATCCAAAACTCCTCATCTGTATCTCCATCTTCCCCAGGGAAGTGCTTCATCATTGCTCGGTGGAAACACCTCTCTAAGTTGTAAGCCATCTTGGTATATTCTGCAGTCAAAAAACCCAACAACATCAGGGACAGAGCCTTATAGAGAGAAACAAGCAACATCAGACTTTCCCCATCAGATAAATCATCTCTCCCCACTAAAGTTTCTTTCAGGAAGACTTTGGTTTCTAACTAGTTGACTTTGGTTTGCGTTCTTAAACTCGATAAGCAATGCAGCATCACATTTGTTCAGTAACCCCACCAGAGGACAAGTACATTGACATGACAAAGTACCATTAGCAGCATGGTTTGCAGAGTCAGCATTAACCCAGTGTTCCAGCATAGTGCCAAGAATTACATCACGAGAAGCACCACCTCTGCTTGCAGAGATGCGTGACCTGCACAGTTAGCCAGCAGAATGCTGAGAGAAGAAATGTGAACTTCCAAGGAAAGCTATTTGGTTACGTTCAGAGGCTTTTCTTGGACTCATTCAAATCTCTGCTGTATGCTACAAGACAGAGGAACATCAGCAAATATATTGATCCGTGTACAGTGTCTAAAGCACTTGCTGACCCCTGACACGAAAGCTACTGCCAACACCAGTGTCCCCATTGCATCATTTCCACAAGACAGCTCTGCTCAGAGGGGTTCCTACTTTTCATTGGAGTGGATAGGAAGGAACATGTCAGAGGTGTTCATGACAAGGGCTTGAAGCAAATGATTTTCCAGTTGTTTCCACTAAACTAACCCAGAAGTTCCTTGGAA